>NC_140177.1:13295252-13507752 GCF_963971535.1 Notolepis coatsorum
TCGAGTCCGGCGAGTTCTTTTGTGCCGTATAATGACATTACGTTTAGCCCAATTCATTCATAATTGGACAATTGATTAATTCAATCTTGAATTATTTTACATTTCCTCCACTTGATCGTAGAGAAGAGTATCTACTACTGGGATCATATTTTTCATCTGTGTTTCATGTTATAAATCTGATTCCCTTTTTATCAATCATTCGGCTGTGTCGCTTTTCATCCTCTCCTCTCATCTCCTCTCCTCTCATCTCCTCCTCTCTCTCTCTTCTTCTCTTATCTCCTCCCCTCTCATCCCCTGTCCTCTTCTCTCCTCTCCTCTCCTCTCCTCTTCTGCCTCTCTTCTCCCCTCTCCTTTCCTATCATCTCCTCGCCACTCATCTCCTCTCATCTCATCTCATCTCATCTCCTCTCTTCTCCTATCTTCTCCTCTCCTCTATCCTCCCCCCTCCTTTCCTCTCATCTCCTCGACACTCATCTCCTTCATCTGTGTTTCATGTTATAAATCTGATTCCCTTTTTATCAATCATTCGGCTGTGTCGCTTTCATCCTCTCCTCATCTCCTCTCCTCTCATCTCCTCCTCTCTCCTCTCTTCTTCTCTTATCTCCTCCCCTCTCATCCCCTGTCCTCTTCTCTCCTCTCCTCTTCTGCCCTCTCTTCTCCCCTCTCCTTTCCTATCATCTCCTCGCCACTCATCTCCTCTCATCTCATCTCATCTCATCTCCTCTCTTCTCCTATCTTCTCCTCTCCTCTATCCTCCCCCCTCCTTTCCTCTCATCTCCTCGACACTCATCTCCTCTCATCTCCTCTATTCTCCTCTCTCCTCCTCTCCTCTCCTCTCATCTCATCTCATCTCATCTCATCTCCTCTCTTCTCCTCTCATCTCCTCTCCTCTCATCTCCTCTCATCTCACTCCACTCCTCTCCTCTCCTCTCCTGTCCTCTCCTCTCCTCTCCTCTCCTCTCCTCTCCTCTCCTCTCCTCTCCTCTCCTCTCCTCTCCTCTCATCCCCTCTCCTCCCCTCTCCTCTCCTATCCCCTCCTCTCCTCTCATCTCCTCTCCTCTCCTCTCCTCTCCTCTCCTCTCCTCTCCTCTCCTCTCCTCTCCTCTCCTCTCCTCTCCTCTCCTCTCCTCTCCTCTCCTCTCCTCTCCTCCCCTCCCCTCTCCTCCCCTCTCCTCTCCTCTCCTCTCCTCTCCTCTCCTCTCCTCTCCTCTCCTCTCCTCTCCTCTCCTCTCCTCTCCCTCCTCTCATACCGCCACCACAACTTTTGGTTGAGATGAAAAATAACAGCGGCTCATAGACTTCAGAGTAAAAGGCAAAAACAGCTTAATATACTGTATTTTGCAACGCGCAGTCTCTCTTAGAAGCCATAATGCGCCCCGTTATTAAATGTTTTTGAACAAATAAAATGTGGTTTTGAGATAGATTTCTTTGTAGGGCTATAGGCATATAAAAACATGCAATCTCTCTTTCTCTCCTCTCTCCTTCTCTCTCTCCTCTATCTCCCCCTCTCTCTCTCACTCGCTCCTTCTCTATCTCTTTCTCTCTCTATCTCCCCCTCTCTCCTTCGCTCTCTCCCTCTCTCCTTCGCTCTCTCCCTCTCTCTGTCTCTCTCTCAATCTCTCTCTTTCCCTCCTCCCGCCTCTCTCTCTCTCTCTCTAATGCATGATCACCTCACTCGCACGCCCCCCCCCCCCCCCCCCGCAGGCCCGCCCACACACATGTAGAGCCACCACATTGTCGCCGCCTCCGTGTTTACATGTCACTGCGGCCCGCGGCCACCAGAGGGCGCCCACGCCCCTGTGGATGTAATAATGTAATGACACGGCTCCTGCGAGCGTCAATATCTCCTCAATTCAATTATCCTGCTCATTAATCCCACAGCGCTGAGAGCAGCAGGAACCTACCCTCCATCTCAAAGAACATGGACTTCTGATAGCTTCAAATAGCTTGAATCCAATGAGTGTTATTATGAGGTTCGGAGAGTTTTATTAACCTCCCCCTGCAGTCATATAGACTTCCTTTAGTGGAGTGGAGTTACTGGAGATTGAGAAGGACTTGAATGAGAGGCGCCCTGTGAGGCTGATGGGAGCAGAGACGGGCAGAGACTGCATGAGACCATGTCTAGACAAGGACCAGCATGTAGAGAAGGTCTAGACAAGGTCTCCACACAGACCAGCATACTGTAGAGAAGGTCTAGAGAATGTCTCCACACAGATCAGCATGTAGAGAAGGTCTAGAGAATCTAGAGAAGGTCTCATATAGAACAGCATGTATAGAAGGCGGTCAGGTGGCGTAGCGGAGATTGCGCTTGTCACCAACACCGGAGACGCTGTTCGAATCCAGCTCACAGCTCCGGCGTTGTCACCAGCTTGGCTGGCCGTTCACACTAATACAATTGGCAGTATTAGAGGGTGGGAAAGCTGGCGGGTGGGTCCGGGTCGTTGTAAACAGCGACTCCTACAGTTCGGTCGGGGCGCCTGCTCAGCGCGGATAGGATCTAAGGGGGGTAGTGTGATCCTTCCACACGTTACATGCTCTCAGTGAGAGTCCGCGCTGCCAGGTGAAAAGAAGCGGTGATTGGCTGGACGTGTGTCGGAGGAAGCACGTGATAGCCTCCACTCTCCCAGACCGACTGTGGGGGGTAAGTGCGCAGCGACCAGGAAGGGGATTGGGAATTGGCATAACGACTAACATTGGGATGGGAGAAAATCTGAGGAAAAAGGAGGGGGAAAAAGATAAATAAAAAATAAATAAAAAGAACAGCATGTATAGAGAAGGTCTAGAGAAGGTCTAGAGAAGGTCTCATACAGAACAGCATGTATAGAGAAGGTCTAGAGAAGGTCTCCACACAGACCAGCATGTAGAGAAGGTCTAGAGAAAAGAAAGTTGAATTCTCACACCTCGGACTGTTCCGTCACTTTAAAAGTGGCCAATTCAAATGGAGAAGCAGCAGAGTTTCAATGTGGGGCTGAGTTTATGCCAAGGGCCATTAACTAATTAACTATGCTGATGACTCCATGCTAGTGTGGTAGCAGTGCTGGGCTTGAGCAGATGCTTTCTGGGTGCGGAGGGGTGGGGGGGGGGGGTACTTCTAGAGGAGAAGTAATAGGGAGGTGTAGTCTGATGTCGCTTTGGAACGCCCGCGAGGTCCACCTGTATATAGGGATTTATCATTGGGAAAATGGATTATCGGCTATTGTAACAATTCTGCCGCATGGAAATTGAAAAGCTTTCCATTTTGCACAAAATGAGTTCCCTTCTATCACTAACATTATTGTTTAAGCATCTTTGGTTGAAATACAATTCCGTGATTTCTTTTTATGGTTAATTGCGAATATTTTCATGTTGAGCTATAGATTTTGGATGAATACGCACAGAAAGGTACACCATGCAAATGTTAATGCTTTATTTGTTTTAAACGAGACAATTTAGAAATGGACAATGGGGAAATACATTGCGTTGGACAGAGAGTGGAACACAAAAAATGGCAATGACATAACCACTACACCTCCCTATAGAATAGAGATGTAAATGACATTTACAACATTTACGACCGACTGCTGCGATGCAATCTATCTCTCTCTCTCTCTCTCTCTCTCCTATCTCTCTATCGCTCTCTATCTTCTTGCCTTCAGTTTCTGCTATCTGTTTATCTCCAGTTCTCTTACTTTTGATTTATTTTCTTTCTCTCTTGATTTTCTTTCATCTGCCTGTTTTTTCTCTCTCTAATTTTTTCTCTTATTGGATCTATAGACCGTAAACTTGGCAGATTGTGGGCCAGGTAATGGAAAGGTATCTCTCTCTCTCTCTCTCTCTCTCTCTCTCTCTCTCTCTCTCTCTCTCTCTCTCTCTCTCTCTCTCTCTCTCTCTCTCTCTCTCTCTCTATATATATATATATATATATATATATTTCTGTTTGTCTCTCTCATTTATGTCTCTCCATTTCTCTCTCTTTCTCTCTGGCCTCTGTCCCCCTCTCCTTCTCTCTCTCCCGCTCTACTTCTCTCCCTCTCTTGGTCTCTGTCTCTCTCTCTCATCTCCCTCTCTTTCTCTCTCCCACTCTCTCTCAATCCCACTCTCTCTCCCCCCCCCTCTCTCTCTCTCTCTCTCTCTCTCTCTCTCTCTCTCTCTCTCTCTCTCTCTCTCTCTCTCTCTCTCTCTCTCTCTTTCTCTCTCTCATATATTTCTGTTTGTCTCTCATTTCTGTCTCTCTCTCCCCTCACTCTCTCTCTCCCCTCTGTCTCTCTCCCCCCATATGTCTCTCTCTCTCCATTCTCTCTTTCTCTCTGGCCTCTGTTACTATCTATCTTGCTCTCTCTCTCTGTCTCTGTCTCTCTCTCTGTCTCTCTCTCCACCCCTCTCTCTTTGACACACTTGCGCTACAGTACATCTCTCTCGTCACTTGCTCAATTTCTCTGTCTCTCTGTCTGAATGTAGACTTCGCTATCTACTAACCACCAGACGCACCCCAGTGTACATCCACTAATACTAATATGACAGCTTATCTCCTTATGAGCTTAGCTAGGGTGAGTACTTAAGAACCTAGTAGACAGATGAGGTGTAGGTAAAACGTCCCACCACAGATGTTCTATTGAGTTAGAGAACACAACTCTGCAGAACACAACACTTCCTGAACACAACACTTCCTGAACACAACACTGCAGACACAACACTTCCTGAACACAACACTCCCAAAACACAACACTCCCAGAACACAACACTCCCTGAACACAACACTCCCAGAACACAACACGCGTTTTTTTTTGTAGCCGTATTTTGCGGAGACGTGAAGTGGATTCCCAGGCTGTTTTGGTTCTGCTCTGCTTCAGAACCTGTTGGTTAGTACTCTCGGCGTTGTGTCTCAATACTTTAAAGCTGGGAATCACTTCTCTTCAAACTGACTGAGCAGGCAGAAAGGCAGCAGGAATTAAGGAGGAAAGATAGTTTAACAGTTGTTTAATCAAAGTCTGAGAGTGTATACAAATTACAATAAGAAGATGCTATGGTTGTTGATCACAAACACTATGCCGTAAGATGATAACAACCAGACTAATATCACAGTATAAAGATAAATTGTTGCTGGTCTTTGTTGTCCTGGCTGACAAAACAAAGCAGTCTGTTTTCAATATAAAGATAAATTGTTGCTGGTCTTTGTGTTGTCCTGGCTGACAAAACAAAGCAGTCTGTTTTCCCTCCAAAAGTCCTTTTGTTCTCGTTCTGCCTTGGCCTCCTTGGGTGAGATGGTGGAGATGGTGAGAGAGGTCTTGTCCTTGTGGTGTTGGTTGGTTCCAGAGTGTTCTTCTGTTGTTTCTTCGGTCCCTCTTCCCACCTCCCACACCCATCTTATAGCCCAGGCCAGTGTCTCCGAGTTGATGACATCATCACATTAGTTCCTCCAATCACAGGACTGCTTAAGCTGGCATTTGAAAATAGGGGTTTGGCTTATAGGCCAAACTCTCACATTACTAACAGAGAATATTTTCCCTATAAAATTACTTAAACATTACCTGACTTGTTAATACTTTGATGAATCAAAGTTTATATTGATTACCTAAACACAGATATATTTCTTTATTACTAAGTCTGTTTGACTTCAGAACATATATCTAACAAATCTAATCTTTCTGTTAGCTTAATAGAATACATTTTCATATTGAACATTTATTGAAAATAGCACAGACACATTAACTAATTGTAGACATTTTAGTATGACCAAACACTAATTATATTTTAACTTACTTATTAACATTACTAGGAAATAGTTAGTTTGGAGATCTCCTGTGTGTGTGTGTGTGTGTGTGTCTGTGTGTGAATGTGTGTGTGACTATGTGTGGGTATGTGAGTGTCTGTGTGTCTCTGTGTGTGTCTCTGTGTGTGTCTCTGTGTGTGTCTCTGTGTGTGTCTCTGTGTGTGTCTCTGTGTGTGTGAGTGTGTGTGTGTGGATGTGTATTCGAAAAAGTGTGTGTGTGTGGATCTCTGTGTGTCTGTCTGTGTCCCCAAGCCGTAAGCAGCTGATAACACTTCTTTGATGTAACAGTTGTTTCACTGTGTGTGTGTGTGGATGTGTATGTGTGTGTGTGAGTATGTGAGTGTCTGTGTGTGTGTGTGTGTGGATGTGTATGTGAGTGTCTGTGTGTGTGACAGGATACTCCAGCTAGATAACATGTCTATGTAACCTTTTGTCTTTTGTTTTGATCTTTACCCCCTAAAGGGAAGGAGTCTTACCCCAGCTGCCACTATGCCATTGTCACCCCAGGAGGGCATTTGCACAATCAGTTTATGTAACCACACACAGACAATCTATGACTTATTGTTTTGAGGCCTAAATATTTCCACACATTAGTTAATCATGAGTCTATGTTTGGGAATTTACTACAGATGCTCTCTGATTGGCACTGACTGACGCTCTCTGATTGGCCACTGACGCGTTTGCCCAATCCGTGACGAGCTGTGTCTTTGCCCATCTCCACGTCAAACAGCCTACAAACTACCTGGCGTTCTATTGCCATGCTCTAAGACAAACTCTAACCTTAACCAATTTCGAAGAGTGCCTAAGCTTAACCAGTGTAGAAACTGTCGTCGGCCAATCAGAGAGCGTCTCAGAGAAATGCGGCTTGGTTTGGTAATCACGCGTCCTGGGTCTAACTGTTAGTCTGTGAGTGGTCAGGTTCTGAACCTTGTGTCTGTCAGTGGTCAGTAACCATCAGTTACACATCACAGGTACAAACACAAGTTACAGTCAAGCCATGGGTTTACGTTTTGTTTTGTTGTTATTGTGATATTCAAAACATGTGAGACTGAAGCTGATGATGATGATGATGATGATGATGATGATGATGATGATGATGATGATGATAATAATAAGGATGATGATGATGACGATGATAATAATGAGGATGATGATGATGACGATGATAATAATGAGGATGATGATGATGACGATGATAATAATGAGGATGATGATGAGGATGATGATGATGATGATGATGATGACGATGATAATAATGAGGATGATGGTGATGATGATGATGATGATGATGATGATGATCATAAGGAGGATGATGATAATAATGAGGATGATGATGATGATGATGATGATGATGATGATGATGATGATGATCATAAGGAGGATAATGATAATAATGAGGATGATGATGAGGATGATGATGATGATGATGATGATGATGAGGATGATGATGACGATGATAATAATGAGGATGATGATGATGATGATGATGATGATGATGATGATGATGATGATCATAAGGAGGATAATGATAATAATGAGGATGATGATGATGATGATGATGATGATGATGATGATGATGATGATGATGATGATGATGATGATGATGAAGATGACACTGACAGTAACCCCGTGTTGTTCTCCAGACGTGCTCCCTGGAGTGTCAGGGCGGGCTGGACAGCCGGACGCTGCGTCTCTGCCGTGACGCGCTGCTGGAGGAGAGCCAGGCCCCCCCCCCGGACGCCCCCGAGCCCGAGCAGCAGCAGCAGCAGGAGGCCGGCGAGGAGGAGGAGGAGGAGGAGGCGGCGGCCTCGCCGGA
This sequence comes from Notolepis coatsorum, assembly GCF_963971535.1. NCBI lineage: Eukaryota > Metazoa > Chordata > Actinopteri > Aulopiformes > Paralepididae > Notolepis > Notolepis coatsorum. The sequence continues at coordinate 13,302,818 of NC_140177.1, forward strand.
GCAGCAGCACCAGCTGGCCAAGAAGTACGGCGGCTTCATGAAGCGCTACGGGGGCTTCATGTCCCGCCGCTCCCCCGCGCCGCTGTCGCTGGAGGACTCCGGGACGCAGCAGGAGGAGGAGGAGAAGGTGCGCCTGGAGATCCTCAAGATCCTCAACGCCGAGGCGGAGAACCGGGTCGCCGGCGGCGGCGGCGGGGAGCAGCGGGGGGGCGGCGAGGCGGCCAAGCGATACGGGGGCTTCATGCGGAGGGCGGGGGGCGGAGCGTCGGCGGCGCAGGACGATGACCTGCTGCTGGAGGCGGCGCTGGGCCGCGGCCTGAAGAAGCGCTACGGGGGCTTCATGAGGCGCGTGGGGCGGCCCGAGTGGCTGGTGGAGGACGGCAAGGGCGGCGCTCCTCTGGGCGGCGGGGGGGGGCTGAAGCGCGCCTGGGAGGACGGCGGGGAGCTGCAGAAGAGATACGGGGGCTTCATGGACTAGATCGCGACACGCCCCTCCCCCGCTCCCTCCGCGCCCCCCCCCCCCCCCCCCCCCCCGATCGGCTTAGTCTGGACTCGTCAGTATTTTTGAGAAACCAACCAATCACATTCCGTCGTCGAGCTTTGTAAAATTGTGCTGCTGGATATTTCATTGGTTTAATTGATCCCAATTATACCTGTGTGTAAAAGATACAAAAAATATGTCATGTTCATATCAATCTGGAGAAATAATCCGTTTATATTTTTGGGTTGGAACTTTGTCTGTTTTATTGTTTTTCATGATGATATTATTATTATTATTATTTATTAAAAGAATCTGTTGATCGAGGCATTTGGAGTGATTATTTTACTAACACAGTTACATGTTTATCAGCAACACCCTGCTGCCCAGTACAACCAGTCTGACACTGTTGACCACTAGGAGCTGCCCAGTACAACCAGTCTGACACTGTTGACCACTAGGAACTGCCCAGTACGACCACAGTCTGACACTGTTGACCACTAGGAGCTGCCCAGTACAACCACAGTCTGACATTGTTGATCACTAGGAGCTGCCCAGTACAACCACAGTCTGACATTGTTGACCACTAGGAGCTGCCCAGTACAACCACAGTCTGACACTGTTGACCACTAGGAGCTGCCCAGTACAACCACAATCAGTCTGACACTGTTGACCACTAGGAGCTGCCCAGTACAACCACAGTCTGACACTGTTGACCACTAGGGGCTGCCCAGTACAACCACAGTCTGACATTGTTGACCACTAGGAGCTGCCCAGTACAACCACAGTCTGACATTGTTGACCACTAGGAGCTGCCCAGTACAACCAGTCTGACACTGTTGACCACTAGGAGCTGCCCAGTACAACCACAGTCTGACACTGTTGACCACTAGGAGCTGCCCAGTACAGCCACAGTCTGACATTGTTGATCACTAGGAGCTGCCCAGTACAACCAGTCTGACACTGTTGACCACTAGGAGCTGCCCAGTACAACCACAATCAGTCTGACACTGTTGACCACTAGGAGCTGCCCAGTACAACCACAGTCTGACACTGTTGACCACTAGGAGCTGCCCAGTACAACCACAGTCTGACATTGTTGACCACTAGGAGCTGCCCAGTACAACCACAGTCTGACATTGTTGACCACTAGGAGCTGCCCAGTACAACCAGTCTGACACTGTTGACCACTAGGAGCTGCCCAGTACAACCACAGTCTGACACTGTTGACCACTAGGAGCTGCCCAGTACAACCACAGTCTGACATTGTTGACCACTAGGAGCTGCCCAGTACAACCAGTCTGACACTGTTGACCACTAGGAGCTGCCCAGTACAACCACAGTCTGACACTGTTGACCACTAGGAGCTGCCCAGTACAACCACAGTCTGACACTGTTGACCACTAGGAGCTGCCCAGTACAACCACAGTCTGACACTGTTGACCACTAGGAGCTGCCCAGTACAGCCACAGTCTGACATTGTTGACCACTAGGAGCTGCCCAGTACAACCAGTCTGACACTGTTGACCACTAAGAGCTGCCCAGTACAACCACAATCAGTCTGACACTGTTGACCACTAGGAGCTGCCCAGTACAACCACAGTCTGACACTGTTTACCACTAGGAGCTGCCCAGTACAACCACAGTATAACACTGTTGACCACTAGGAGCTTTCCAATGATACCCCATCTGGGGATGTAGGTGAAAAACTAACGAGCAAAAACAGGACGAGAAAAACAGCCGAATGAATTGAAGTCTATGAGAAAACTGAGTTTTTCCTTTGTACACAGTTTACAAAAATCACTCCTAATCACTCATTTCTGAATGGATCTTTATGAAATTTGGACATGTACTACATAAGGCTTCAGGCTATGGGTCCGTGTTTTGGTTTGCAAAAAAAGTATGCAGTCCTCAAAAACTAAAACTGAAATGGCCACTTTTGGGGGCGCAGGTTAACCGGTTAAAAGCATCCACAGTCTGTGGTGCTCTCAGGTGGTCAGGGAGAGCATTCCACAGACTGGGAGTGGATGAGCAGAAAGCCCAATCTCACATGATCACTTGCTCAATCGTTTCAATATCTTGGTCCGTGGGTTCACCACCATCCCCAGCTACGGCTCTTCTGGCGTAGGTCCGCGGCTTAGTCACCAGACCGTTTATGATGATGTCGTTAATCTGGAATATTGTTCCAATTCATCCCCCTTGGTTTCCAGCGTCGCTATCTTTTTATCCTTCAGCTTTAGATTGATAATCCTCCTCCTTAATTCTAATGCATCAAAGTAAGAGCTCAAACCATCTCAATTTAACAAGACAATTGGGATTACTGAGATATAAAGAAGATAGAGTTTTATTTGTCACGTATAAGGTACATTACAGTGGAATTCTTGGTTTTGTATGAGCCTTCTGAGATTGTGCTTCATACAGTAAAAAAAGGAATAAAGTCCAAACACAAAATATACAATATACAAACTAAAGTACAACCTAAAGTACAAATGAAGTACAAAATGCAAACAATGTGGTAAAGAAATGCAAAAAAAATAAATCCTAAATGAGGTATGGAATGAGGTATTTGGAAAAAATAATAATAATAAATTACATTTGTAACACACTTTATATTGTAACAATCTCAAAGTGCTACATGAAAGGAGATAAAGATACAAATTTTCTTTTTATAAAACCATAAAAATGATTAAAACAACCAATGAAATGGAAGAAACATTCATATCAAAATAATAATAAAAACAAAATAAATAAATAAACATACAAGGCATCGGTCGGTACATTTACACAAATGCCTTGTTAAAAATAAATGTTTTTAGTCCCCTTTTGAAAGCCTCAACGGACTGTGGTGCTCTCAGATGGTCGGGGAGGGCATTCCACAGCCGAGGAGCAGCTGAGCAGAAGGCCCGGTCGCCCATGATGCGGAGGTGCGTTTTGTGTATGGGTTTGAGTGTGTTTGAGTATCCAGAGCGGACTAGCGGAGGGAGCGGGTGGAGGTCGGGGGAGCGATGAGTTATTTTAGATAGGAGGGGGCGTTGCTGTGGATGCACTGATGGGTGAGGAGGGAGACCTTGTATTCTATCCTGAAGGAGACAGGGAATGTCATTACGATGTGTGGAAAACACAATGGGATACGGTAAATGAGTCACAGGGCTAACCAGGCACTCAATCAAATGCCTGTGATGCACAGTGGAAGTCCAAGCACTGCCTAGCGACTGGTATTAAGAGCGGCACACTGTACTGCTGCTACTACCATGAAAGGTGTCCCTGCCACCCTAACAGACCACCGTGTGTCGAGCAGGCGGACATCCTCATCATTATCATCCTCATCATTATCATCCTCATCATCCTCATCATCCTCATCCTCATCAGCCTCATCCTCATCATCATCATCATCATCATCATCATCATCATCATCATCATCATCATCATCATCATCCTCATCCTCATCATCATCATCCTCATCATCATCATCATCCTCATCATTATCATCCTCATCATTATCATCATCATCATCATCATCATCATCATCATCATCATCATCATCCTCATCATCATCATCATCATCATCATTATCATCCTCATCATCATCATCATCATCATCATCATCATCATCATCCTCATTATCATCATCATCATCATCATCATCATCATCATCATCATCATCCTCATCATCTGCATCATCCTCATCACCATCATCATCATCATCATCATCATCATCATCATCATCATCATCCTCCTCATCATCCTCATTATCATCATCATCATCATCCTCATTATGATCATCATCATCATCATCATCATCATCATCATCCTCATTATCATCATCATCCTCATTATCATCATCATCATCATCATCCTCATCATCCTCATTATGATCATCATCCTCCTTATGATCATCATCATCATCATCATCATCATCATCATCATCATCATCATCCTCATTATTATCATCATCATCACCATCATCATCATCATCATCATCATCATCATCCTCATTATTATCATCATCACCATCATCATCATCATCATCCTCATCATCATCCTCATTATTATCATCGTCATCATCATCATCATCCTCATTATTATCATCGTCATCATCATCATCCTTATTATTATCATCCTCATCATCATCATCATCATCATCAGCTTCGGTCTCACATGTTTTGAATATCACAATAACAACAAAACAAAACGTAAACCCATGGCTTGACTGTAACTTGTGTTTGTACCTGTGATGTGTAACTGATGGTTACTGACCACTGACAGACACAAGGTTCAGAACCTGACCACTCACAGACTAACAGTTAGACCCAGGACACGTGTATTGGAGGATGGAACAGAGAGGTAGTTTGCACTTTGACCCCAGACAAAGTTTTAACTTTGTCATATAGACATAACAGTTGCTTCAACAAGTCACACTACATAACTAATGAGTGACGGAGCGAGTTCAGAACTCCATCTGTAACTAATGAGTAATCAGTCTGACACTGTTGACCACTAGGAGCTGCCCAGTACAACCACAGTTGACACTGTTGAGAGATTTCACTGGTTTCATTATGGTTATAACACCTTTTATTACATGGCGTTTTAACATTTGCCGAAATGCTTGATTGTGATTGGTCAATAGCGCTCTTCAGAGGTCCGTTATTACTCGATAACGGACCTCTGCCGAGCAATAATGACCGCTGTTCGCAGCTGTTCGCAATCAAGCCCACTGACACACACTGCAGCAGTGCAATCAGTCCACACACCTGCCGGCGATAATAATAACTTTATTTGGGCTGACAGCGGACGGAGCCACAGAACAACTGCGTCTGCATTTGATCTCGTCTTGTCGATGGTGTAAAATGAATTAGGTATATTGTTAGTAAGTTAGCCATGTAATAAGCGGGATAATGTATAGCTATACTTGGTCATTGTCGCAAAATAATTGACCTTCACTACGTTTAAAACACCTCGGCGAGGTGCCTCGGTATTCTAAACTCTGTGTCAGTCAATTATTTTGCGACAATGACCTCGTAGCTATACATTATCCCTTACTTAATTAAGGCAAAGTGGGGTTTAGCCTCTCTCCTACATCAGTATTAGACGGATGACACAATGAGATATTTCTGTGTAAGAGCATGGCCTGTGAGAGAACCATAACAAAGATAGTGGTTGCTGTTGAAGTCAGAGGTTCTATGTAGGATTGTTAGTAACTGTCTAACTGCATATATAACTGTTTCCCCTAGAGGGCGCTCTAGGCGTAGCCACTCAAGACACCACCAGGTGGCGAGTATAAATAGAGATGTCTCCTCCTACTCTACCTCTTTCCCCACCAGCCTCTCAGTGACAGGAGAACTCTAGAACTGCTGCTCATACCATGTGAATGAATAAACCACGCCGCTTAAAGGCTAAACCATGCCTCTTGACCACATTATTGTCGCCCTATAGCCGGATTCTGTCAACAGTTGCCATGGCAATGCAGATAAGGAACCAGCCACAGTTGCTCAGGGTCGGCATTCCGAACAGAGTGCTAGCAAGGATATTTATGGGTCAGAAGAATAGAATAGAATAGAATAGAATAGAATAGAATAGAATAGAATAGAATAGAATAGAATAGAATAGAATAGAAATCCCAAGGGAAATTCGGCACTACAGATCGCTCACATTTAACAACAATAAACATTTAGGTAGTCAATAGCACTAAAATAAGAATAAGAATATAATAATATTAAAAATAAGAATAAATAGAATAAAGAATAAAATATGATCCGGGATATACATTCTGGTATGTATATATATTCTAAAATCTTAAATATAAACTATCCGGCCAAAGATATACAGAAATATTCAGTAACATGTACAGTAATAAGTGTAAAAATGTAAAGTGTAAAGTGTAGGAAGATTGTGAGAAGTGTAAACATTTTAAGAGGTTAAATGTTAAATGCATGCCCACCTTAGAGGGTTTGGAATCCCCCCACCATTTTTCATTTCATTTCAACCTTTATTTAAAATCGTAAGCATCTGAGGTTTCCCTAATTTACAGAAACGACGATTGTACAGTACATAATAAAAACAATATTCACAGAAATGTAAACACCAGAGTAAAACAAATTAAAACGTTTAAAAATAATTTTAAAATATCAACTAAAACAGTTACAGGTAGTCACACAATGGTCTGAAATCATACATTTAAACATTCCAAGGGAAGGGAGAACCTCCAATTTTAGCGTGAGTTGAAGGACATTCCATGAGTTAGAGGCATCAAAGGAAAAGGCTGACTTCCCTAGCTCAGAACAAATCTGAGGAACCCTAAGAACCATCCAGTCATTCGATCGAGTTGAATAGGTTCCAATATTCCAATTTAACAGTGAGGAGATATAAACAGGTTGTTTACCAATAAGGGCTTTAAAAATAAATAAATACCAGTGTTTGTTGCGCCTTTCTGCAAGAGAAGGCCAACCCACCCTATCATACAGGACACAATGGTGAGTATCATATCTGTCACCAGTTATAAATCTGAGAGCTGAGTGATATGCAGAATCCAGAGGTTTAAGAGTTGATGCCGCAGCATGCCTATAAATTACATCACCATAGTCCAAAACTGATAAGAAGACTGATTCCACAATTCTTTTTCTACTAAATAGAGGAAAATTGGATCTGTTTCTGTACAGGAAACCAATTTTCTGTCGCAGTTTAGTGGCAAGATTTTCCACATGGAACTTATAGTTTCACAAAATAGGGGCCCCCAAACAACATTTTGCATAGGGCCCCCAAAAAGCTAAAAACGGCCCTGACAATATCCATACTCGCTAAAGATATGTTGAATTGGGACATTTCACATTGGTCATCCCTGGGTTCATTATGACGTCCTCCATCCGCTCAAACACCAAGTGATTCTACCATAAACTGACTGACTCTCAGTTTGATAAGAAAATCAGATAGGCTTGTTTAAATGGGTGAAGTATCCATTTCAAAATCCACACACACACACACACACACGTTCACGTGCACGCGCACACACAAACACACCCTGAGAACCAATCGACCCATCATATCCAGCACAGCCCTGGTGCTGCACTTTAGTGTCTCTATTAAACCTCAAAACCCCTCCTGCCCCCCCCTCGCTTCAGACGCCACTTTAGTGGCGGAAATGTATTGAAGGGATACAATCAATGCAGTGAACAATAGCTGTGAACATCCTTTCATACAGAGAGGACACAGCTGAGAGAAGACGAGAGGACGCACTCTGAGACACAGGACACAGCTGAGAGAGGACGAGAGGACGCACTCTGAGACACAGGACACAGCTGAGAGAGGACGAGAGGACGCACTCTGAGACACAGGACACAGCTGAGAGAGGACGAGAGGACGCACTCTGAGACACAGGACACAGCTGAGAGAAGACGAGAGGATGCACTCTGAGACACAGGACACAGCTGAGAGAGGACGAGAGGACGCACTCTGAGACACAGGACACAGCTGAGAGAGGACAAGAGGACGCACTCTGAGACACAGGACACAGCTGAGAGAAGACGAGAGGACGCACTCTGAGACACAGGACACAGCTGAGAGAGGACGAGAGGACGCACTCTGAGACACAGGACACAGCTGAGAGAGGATGAGAGGACGCACTCTGAGACACAGGACACAGCTGAGAGAGGACGAGAGGACAAGAGGACACACTCTGAGACACAGGACACAGCTGAGAGAGGACGAGAGGACACACTCTGAGACACAGGACACAGCTGAGAGAGGACGAGAGGACAAGAGGACACGCTCTGAGACACAGGACACAGCTGAGAGAGGACGAGAGGACGCACTCTGAGACACAGGACACAGCTGAGAGAGGACGAGAGGACGCACTCTGAGACACAGGACACAGCTGAGAGAGGACGAGAGGACGCACTCTGAGACACAGGACACAGCTGAGAGAAGACGAGAGGACGAGAGGACACACTCTGAGACACAGGACACAGCTGAGAGAGGACGAGAGGACGCACTCTGAGACACGGGACACAGCTGAGAGAGGATGAGAGGACGCGCTCTGAGACACAGGACACAGCTGAGAGAAGACGAGAGGACGAGAGGACACACTCTGAGACACAGGACACAGCTGAGAGAGGACGAGAGGACGCACTCTGAGACACAGGACACAGCTGAGAGAGGACGAGAGGACGCGCTCTGAGACACAGGACACAGCTGAGAGAGGACGAGAGGACGCACTCTGAGACACAGGACACAGCTGAGAGAGGACGAGAGGACGCACTCTGAGACACAGGACACAGCTGAGAGAGGACGAGAGGACGAGAGGACACACTCTGAGACACAGGACACAGCTGAGAGAGGAGGAGAGGAGAGGATGAGCTACAGAAACACTGTTGTGTTTACTGTTGATACACTAAGGACCAGGCTCAAATGCACAGTAATCCATAGACATACATTCAAACATTATTCCAATAGTCAGTATATTCCAGAGGTTAATTCCAACAGTTTATCATCCATGGGTGCGCAGAGGTCTACTCCTCTGGGAGCACAGAATATTTTGTGGGACCAACGACACCAGGCTCGTGCACACATAGAGCCCAAGGTGTGCTTGAGCACCTGCCTTTTTGAGCCTCGTAAAAAAAGTGCCCTTTTGGGGGGGGGGGGGGGGGGGGGGGATATCTTTTTTATTTTTTTATTTTTACCGTTACGCAATATAGACTGCCCTTCCAACTGAAAAATGTCAGGATATAATCAAAATATTAGGTAAAGAGAGAGAGATTCCCCATATTCCATTGCAGTTTGCACGGCCTCCTCAGCGTGCCTCTCCGCGGACCTATATATTTTATGCATAGCGTGGGTGGTGATGATGATGATGATAGAAACCGCTGTGGCGCATACAGTTGAATGCTGGTATTACACTCATTGAGGGACACGAAGAAGTCAAGTCCGATGGTATTTGGGAATCTCAAATACAAATCGGGATTGGAATAAAACATGCATTTATATTAAACAATACAGAATATACAGCACTTCTTGGGGTCTGTAGGGTAAGCACTTATTCCCTCCCCCCTGAACATTTATGGAGATGTATGGGCCTTTTAAGTCAGTGATAAAAGTGTCTTTCAAGGATAAGTGAGCTCCTGCACTGATTATTATAGTTCAATATTCAATATTTGATAACCAAAACCCCCCAAAAAGCATAAAAGGGGGCCCCCCACCAGAAAAGGGCCCTTAAAAATCGCGCTTGCGTGCTGCGCACGCTCGGTTAATATATACACACAATTGTAGTGCCCTTTTCAGCCTTTGAGCACCTGCCCCTCTAAAGTCCTGTGCACGTCCCTGGACACATACATACAGACATGACACAACACAACTGACTCCAAACAGAGGAGATACACAATATAAAAGATACAGTAAAGTACCTGCACAGCAGGATGTCTGGCAACACCACATTAGAATAGTATACCCAAATATACTAGTATAATATAATATAATAGTATACCCAAAAAACCCAAATATCGGTTATTATCGATAATATAACAACCAAATATCAGTTATTCGATAGTTGCCCTTTATCTGGCACTATTTAAAAGTTTGACTGAGATCGGAATAAAGGAGTTTTTAAACCTATTTAGTCTAGAGCGTGGAACTCTAAACCTCCTCCCAGAGCTAGCTCATACTCGTCATGTAAGACATGGGAGGGGTCCAAGACTATTCTATTGGCTTGCCTTAGAGTAGCCTGTTCAAAAATAGACTGGCAGGTAGTATGTTTTAGTTCCTATAATAGTGTGTTCACCTTTGTTTCCCCCTCGTCCGCTTGCTCGACACACTGTGGTCTGTTAGGGTGGCAGGGACACCTTTCATGGTAGTAGCAGCAGTACAGTGTGCCGCTCTTAATACCAGTCGCTAGGCAGTGCTTGGACTTCCACTGTGCATCACAGGCATTTGATTGAGTGCCTGGTTAGCCCTGTGACTCATTTACCGTATCCCATTGTGTTTTCCACACATCGTAATGACATTCCCTGTCTCCTTCAGGATAGAATACAAGGTCTCCCTCCTCACCCATCAGTGCATCCACAGCAACGCCCCCTCCTATCTAAAATAACTCATCGCTCCCCCGACCTCCACCCGCTCCCTCCGCTAGTCCGCTCTGGATACTCAAACACACTCAAACCCATACACAAAACGCACCTCCTGGGCGACCGGGCCTTCTGCTCAGCTGCTCCTCGGCTGTGGAATGCCCTCCCCGACCATCTGAGAGCGCCACAGTCCGCTGAGGCTTTCAAAAGGGGACTAAAAACATTTATTTTTAACAAGGCATTTGTGTAAATGTACCGACCGATGTCTTGTATGTTTATTTATTTATTTCGTTTTCTATTATTATTTTGATCTGAATGTTTCTTCCATTTCATTGGTTGTTTTAATCATTTTAATGGTTTTATAAAAAGAAAATGTGTATCTTTATCTCCTTTCATGTAGCACTTTGAGATTGTTACAATATAAAGTGTGTTACAAATGTAATTTATTATTATTATTTTTTCCAAATACCTCATTCCATACCTCATTTAGGATTTTTTATTTTTTGCATTTCTTTACCACATTGTTTGCATTTTGTACTTAATTTGTACTTTAGGTTGTACTTTAGTTTGTATATTGTATATTTTGTGTTTGGACTTTATTCCTTTTTTTACTGTATGAAGCACAATCTCAGAAGGCTCATACAAAACCAAGAATTCCACTGTAATGTACCTTATACGTGACAAATAAAACTCTATCTTCTTTATATCTCAGTAATCCCAATTGTCTTGTTAAATTGAGATGGTTTGAGCTCTTACTTTGATGCATTAGAATTAAGGAGGAGGATTATCAATCTAAAGCTGAAGGATAAAAAGATAGCGACGCTGGAAACCAAGGGGGATGAATTGGAACAATATTCCAGATTAACGACATCATCATAAACGGTCTGGTGACTAAGCCGCGGACCTACGCCAGAAGAGCCGTAGCTGGGGATGGTGTGAACCCACGGACCAAGATATTGAAACGATTGAGCAAGTGATCATGGGAGATTGGGCTTTCTGCTCATCCACTCCCAGTCTGTGGAATGCTCTCCCTGACCACCTGAGAGCACCACAGACTGTGGATGCTTTTAACCGGTTAACCTGCGCCCCCAAAAGTGGCCATTTCAGTTTTAGTTTTTGAGGACTGCATACTTTTTTTGCAAACCAAAACAACATACTTTATACTTATAGCACATGCATGAGCCTGGTCTCTTTTGAAAGATGACATTCTGAAGTTTCGGATTCCAGAAAGAAAATTCACTTTTAGTGCTAACGTAATAGAGTAACATAGGTCTGAACTTGAGTTGTAGAAAAACTTGTTACTCAAGTTTTTCTGTAGTAGTTAGTAGTCCAGAGGTAGTATTTCTCCAGAAGGTGGTATGGCTTACAAATCCATACGGACCCATAGCCTGAAGCCTTATGTAGTACATGTCCAAATTTCATAAAGATCCATTCAGAAATGAGTGATTAGGAGTGATTTTGGTAAACTGTGTACAAAGGAAAAACTCAGTTTTCTCATAGACTTCAATTCATTCAGCTGTTTTTCTCTTCCTGTTTTTGCTTGTTAGTTTTTCACCTACATTCCCAGATGGGGTATCATTGGAAAGCCACACTCATTGGCTACAACCCTCCACAATCATTATCGAGATTGCCAAATGATTGACGGAACTAGAGCCCCAAGAGTCGGGAGTGGTATTTTGCGCAATACAGTGTACTTTGCACAAACCTCAAATACCGGCATGTAACTCGAGAACCGCTGAACGGATTTTGTCGGATTTTGTCGCTATCGACAGGCAACAAATAAGCCTTCAATTCGATATATATATTGTATTACAAAATATGCACACCGAGCCACTAGGGGTCGCCAAAGTGCCGGTGGGAAAAATCGTCCTAAAAAGGGCCCACATGTGGGCCCCCGCAAGGTAAGAAAGGGCTTCAAAACTCATCTTTTTAATAGAGCCTTTTGTTGATTTTTATCTAGTTTTAGTTCCACACATTTTCTGTTCTTTTACCAGTTTTAGCCCCTCTTATTTTATGTTTCTTTTACTCTTTTACTAGTTTTAGTGTTCTTAAATCGGACTTAAGGGTCAAAAGTTGCGTGCATGAACACATTGCCAACTTCGACCTGTTGGTGGCGCTAGAGTGCTCAAGCTGTCAACATGTGACTTGGTGATAGAGATCACAGGAGGGTCCCTAAGCAGTCTGCCAAATGTGGTTTTGATACATTAAAGCATTTCTGAGACATGACTCAACTTCCTGTTTGGCTGCTTTGTCACAAAATTCAATTGGCTGTCAAAAGCGAATGCATTGATTCCTATTGTTGTATTGTTTATTGTGTTTGTTGTTAACCTCCGTGGGTGGGAAGGGGTGTGAATGAGGGAGGGGAAGGAAAATGTATAACATGTATAAAAATATGGAAAATGTATAACATGTACAACTGAAATGTTTAACTCACTGTTTTCCTGCAATAAAGAAAGTAAAAAAGAAATAAGCAAATGCATTGGAAAATAAAAAAACATAAATCAAACCTGTGTAGACATTGGTCTACAGATTATGTGGTACACGTTCCGTGCCGATTGGGCATTATCTGTAGGTGGAGTAGCATTTTAAGTGTTTTTTACAAAATGGCGGCAATCCAATATGGCGGAAATGACATCATAGGGTGCGTTGAACTCGGCTTGAGCCAAAGATTCCAACGGTAGGCCTACCTTGTTTTTGAAAATCGCACTCATGCTTCAAAAGTTGTGTGTATAAATGCACCTCCAACTTTGACATGTTGGTGGCGCTAGAGTGTTGGAGCTGGGGACATGGGTCTTGGTGACACGGGTCAGTGGACTGTCTTGAATCAGTCTGCCAATTGTCATAACTTTCTGCCATACTGTTCTATGAATCTATGGGATGCTGTGGAATATGTTAAGAGGAGACCACCTCATAAAGACATCCCCCACCCCTATTGTCCCCCCCCCCCCCCCTCTGTATTCTATACCTAAATAACCCCTGAGTGGGCGATTTTGATCTTTCTACCTGACTGACGAAGCTGTTTTTTTTATTTATTTTTTTATACAATATTTGTATTGGGTTTTACAGTACACATTTCAGGTTTTCATTGTCGTCAGTTATTCTTAATTCCTTTTCTCCCCAAGTTTATACAAGTATACCCACATACCCCCTCCCCCCTCCCCCTCCCATTTTCACTCTCTTAGCATCTTTGAGTTTGTTTTTACTGTTGTCATACAGAAATAATACGTACATTCATTGGTACCTCCAGTAGAATAGCTCGTACATAAATAAAAATAATTGAAAAGAAGAAAATAAAATTTAAATAAAAATAAAAATAAATATAAATAAATGACATCTTTATAACACCTTCAATGACGTGCCTCCGCTCTTCCCCGGGTCCGGGTCACGGCTGACCACGGAGAGAGGCGGGGGGACTCATCCTATAGCAGCCCTCCTATATCTTCCCTTCTCAGATATTCATTAAATGGTTTCCATATATCCTCGTAAACCTCTATATTGTTCCTGAGGATATATGTTATTCTCTCCATAGACATGCATTGTGCCATGTTCTTAATCCAAGCACCGATTGTGGGTGCGTCTATTTTCTTCCAATTGAAAGCTATTGTTCTTTTTGCCTGCAGTATAGCAAAATCAATCAATTTCAATTGTTTGGTTCTCAGGTTCAGATTTATTGGATATAAATGTAGCAATATCATTTTGGAGTCTAATGGGATATTCACTGACAGGATATCTTTGATTTTATTCACCACCTCCCCCCAGAACTTCTTGATTTTGTCACATTCCCAAATACAATGTATAAAAGTTCCCCGATTTAAAGCAAATGTCTGGTGTGTTGCTGTTGTATTTATTCAGTTTGACAGGGGTTATATAAGTCCACATCAGCCATTTGTATTGAAGTAGTTTTAAGCTAGTGTTGGCTGTTTGTGTCTGAGCCTCCTCGCATGCTCTGTTCCAGTCCTGGTTTGAGATCTCCTCTCCCACGTCCAGCCTCCATGCCTCCAATCTAGATATTGACGTCTCATCTGAACCAGATACAAGCCAGTTATAGAACATTGATAACGAAGCTGGTTGGTCTAAGAAGGGTCTCCAGCCATATTCTCTTCCTTGTTGTAACATTTGATCTTTTCTGGTTAATAAAGCCATCCGGACCCACTTGACTGAGTAAGTTATTATTAATGATTATATCTACTACAATTTAGCGTCACGAGGCTGCCATAGACTCCAATGGCAGAAGAATAATAATACGAAGAAACAGTACAATCACTCAAGGTGACCTACGCAGCTTCGCTGCTTGGCCCCCAATAACGACAAAACAACAAATAAGGTACCACTCTATCTCATCATGAGGAATCAAAAGACTCTATTATCCCATATACTCTACAGTGCCATTGCATTGGTATATATATATTTGGTTGCTATATGCCATATGCTGTATGAGGCATTATATAGGGGCCCCCAAACAACAATTTGCATAGGGCCCCAAAAAGCTAAAAACGGCCCTGACTATATCCATACTCGCTAAAGATATGTTGAATTGGGACATTTCACATTGGTCATCCCTGGGTTCATTATGACGTCCTCCATCCGCTCAAACACCAAGTGAAGAAAACATCAAAAGACTCTATTATCCCATATACTCTACAGTGCCATTGCATTGGTATATATATATTTGGTTGCTATATGCCATATGCTGTATGAGGCATTATATTATGAACTCATGTCAAATATCTATCTCCTATCATTTATATGCTCATGTAGGCCTATTGTCTATCATTAGTATTATCATTAGTATTATCATTCCTTATTATTATTATTATTATTATTATTATTATTATTATTATTATTATATTATTATTATTATTATTATTATTATTATTATTATTATTATTATTATTATTATTATTATTATTATTATTATTATTATTATTATTATTATTATTATTATTATTATTATTATTATTATTATTATTATAATTATTATTATTATAATTATTATTATTATTATAATTATTATTATTATTATTATTATTATTATTATTATTATTATTATTATTATTATTATTATTATTATTATTATTATTATTATTATTATTATTATTATTATTATTATTATTATTATTATTATATTATTATTATTATTATTATTATTATTATTATTATTATTATTATTATTATTATTATTATTATTATTATTATTATTATTATTATTATTATTATTATTATTATTATTATTATTATTATTATTATTATTATTATTATCATTGTTGGTACTACTGGTGTTGCTATTATGTATACCACAAATATTATTTCCTATGATCAACATCCATCTAATCTTAGCATACTATGGGTATCATAATGAAGTAACCTGTTTCAGCACCGCCTTGATCTTCTCGGGGTCCACCCGGATCTGGCCGCCCTCGATTATGTAGCCGAGGAACCCGATGGAGGAGACGTGGAACTCGCACTTCTCTGCCTTGACAAACAACTTGTTCTCCAGCAGGCATTGGAGGACACGGCGGACATGCTGGACGTGCTCTTCCATAGAGCGGGAAAAAATCAGAATGTCATCCAAATACACAAAAACAGAGCGGTTCAGGACATCACGGAGAACGTCATTTACAAGGGCCTGGAAGACAGCAGGGGCGTTGGTCAACCCAAAGGGCATTGCCTTGTACTCGAAGTGACCGAGCGGTGTCTTAAAGGCTGTCTTCCATTCGGGGCGGCTACGTGGCGTAGTGGGCAAGGCGCTCGCCACGAATGCGGAGACGCTGGGCTCGCCTGTTCGAGCCCAGCGCTCCACATTGCTTTCAGTTTAGCTGGTCGTTCATACTAATACACATTGGCCGTATTAGGGGGTGGGAAACTGATGGGTGGGGATCGGGCGTTGTGGACAGCGACTCCTACAGGTCGGTTGGTGCGCCTGCGCAGTAGAATCAGGAAGTGTCGGGGGCAGCGTGAGCCTCCCACGAGTTACTCCTCGCCACTGAGAGATCGAGCTGCGCAGGTGAAAAGATGCGACTGCTGTTACCTCAAGTACCGGAGGGGACTTGTGCTATGTATGACTTAGTCCACATTGCAGCCGGCTTGTGGGAGGCAAGAAACAGCGTTCGTGACAGGGGAGGGTTGAATTGGATGATACGAAATTGGGATGGGAGAAAAATATAGAAAATGGGAGAAAAAGTGGATAAAAAAATATGGCTGTCTTCCATTCGTCCCCCTCCCGGATACGGACGAGGTGATAGGCATTCCTGAGGTCCAGCTTTGTAAAAATGGTGGCACCTTGCAGGGGTTCAAAAGCAGAGTTAATCAACGGTAGAGGGTACTTGTTCTTGACCGTGATGTTGTTAAGGCCACGGTAGTCAATACAGGGGCGAAGGGAACCATCCTTCTTAGAAATGAAAAAGAACCCAGCGCCGACAGGAGAGGAGGAGGGGGTGATAATGCCTGAGGCCAGGGACTCATGGACATATTTCTCCATGGACTCCCTCTCCGGGCGCGAGAGGTTGAACAAGCGACTAGCGGGGAGCGGGGCTCCTGGAAGCAGGTCAATGGCACAGTCGTAAAGACGATGGGGTGACAGGGAGAGACCATGCTGTTTGCTAAAAACAGCCTCTAGATCATGATATATTGGAGGGATAGTGGAAAGGTCAATGGGTTCATTGGAAACGTGAGAATCAGCAACCTCCAGTGGTGGCCGAGCAGACCGCAGGCAGGTGGCGTGGCAGTGGGCGCTCCAGCTAACGACCAAGCCAGTAGACCAGTTTATCACTGGGTTGTGTAATTTCAACCAGGGCATGCCGAGTACAATAGGGTTATGGGGGGAACTAGTGACGTGAAAGCAAATAACTCGTTGTGATTTCCCGAGAGCAACAGGCGGAGTGGCTTGGTGTGATGAGTTATCCGTGAGAGCAGCCTCCCATTTAGGCCATGGGCATCGCGGGGAATAGGCAGCGCGTCGGTAGCAATGTTGAAGCGGGATACGATGCCGGCGTCAAGCCCATGTCCATCCCACTGCCGTTGTGTCCTTGGGCAAGACACTTAACCTACTTGCCTCGTATGAGTGTGTATGCATGTGAATGAATGTTGGTGGTGGTCGGAGGGGCCGTAGGCGTTGATTATTCGCCACGCTTCCGTGAGTCTGCCTCAGGGCAGCTCTGGCTGCAATTGTAGCTTACCACCACCGGGATGACTGTGTATGAACGAATAATGGACTCTGTGAAGCGCTCTGAGTCAGAGAAGAGCGCTATATAAATCCAATCCATTATTATTATTATTATTATTAATGAGGTTTTCATCAGCGCCCGAATCGACCAGTGCAGACAGGGGAAGTGACTGGCCGTTCCAACACAGGGTGGCACTGAATTGCATATTGGGACCGGAGCTGGGAACATAATTGAGGCTCGAACATGCACCCAGCATTACTGTCGAGCCCCGTCGTTTGGGCGAAGCGGACACAAATCGCGGAAGTGACCGAGCTGGCCGCAATAAATACATGCCCCAGTCCTGAGCCTGTGGAGGCGTTCATTGGGGTGAAGGTGGGACCGGTCAAGTTCCATTGGCTCAGGGGAGTAGTGCTCGGCTTGAGCAGCGCGCCTGGGGGGAGAAGCGTGAGATGACTTGGATAACGAGGAGCGGGTGCCGCTCGTCCTTTCACGGCGGCGCTCACGAAGATGCATGTCTAGTTCTCTGGCTAACTCAATTAGCTCGTCCAGGGAGTTCGGTTTTTCTTTGGACGCCATTTCGTCCTTAAGGACGTTGCTAAGGCCTTGACGAAATGCCTCTTTTAACGGAATGTCATTCCACCCGGACCCCGCTGCTAGGATACGGAATTCAATGGAGTATTCGCTAACGCTGCGGTGGGCCTGGCGGATGGTGAACAAGCCAGCAGAGCTATCCGGGCGTGAGAGGGGCTCAGTGTCGGCGCCATGGGGGGGCATTCGCGGGCCATGCCCCCCCAGATGGGGCACTGTGCCCCTCCAACCGGCATGGTCAATTATTATAAAAAAATAAAATAATTAAACATTAATTTTTTTTATTATAGTAAAAGTCAGATGTTTTCCTTTATAAATAGGCTATTTAGCCTATTATTAAACGAAATTAAACAAAAAAAGTCTTAAAGGAAGTGTATGTTTGATCTCACGCCACGGCTCACGCACGCGTTATTATTGGTCACGTTGAGTTGACGGGTAGGGCGTGACTGCATTTGAATTGATTTTGATATGGGTAGGGCGTGACTTGAGTGAGGTCAGTGAGCGCGAAAGTCAAAGATAGAGTCAGACTCAGGTAAAATATAATAATCACTTCTTGGAGACGGACATACAAATAAAATGGATATACGAAAATGGTTGGCTGGGGCAGGCGCACCTAAGGCTTCTTCACGGCAATACCGGCAAGGAGATTTCGACACTTGTCAACACAGACCAGCTACGAAGGAACAGGTACTACTTCTCGGCTCTCGTGGATGTTGTCGGGTTTCTGGTAGAAAACCAGTTGCCTTTACGTGGAAACCTAGATGCTTTTGGTGACATGTCTGAGGGGGGAAGTGGTCTTTTCCTGTCCTTATTGGACTACACAATTAAAAAGGACCCAGAATTAGCTGACATAGTGAAAACTATCCCTCGAAACGCCACATACACTTGTCATGACATGCTAAATGAACTTATAAATACACTTAGCAGTGTGGTGACTGAGGCTATAGTGGAAGAAGTAGGCGACTCGCATTACACATTAAAAGTGGACGGAACACGCGATCCCACGGGATGTGAAAATATATCTGTTGTCATTCGTTTTGTAGACCAGTCATTTGAAGTGACAGAGCGCCTGGTAACCATAGTGACAGCTGACGCAGGTGATGCACGGACATTGACAGACACAGTCTTAGCTGAGCTAAAAGAATGCTGGTTTGGACTCGTCAAAGATTCTCAGCCAGGTGTATAATAATACGAAAACGAAATACGTGATCTTTCACTTTGTGTGTGTGCGCAAGACGCCAGTGTGTTTGTGACGTGACGTGCGAGAGAGAAGAGAGAGAGAGAGAGAGAGAGAGAGAGAGAGAGAGAGAGAGAGAGAGAGAGAGAGAGAGAGACTGTCTTATCTCTTATGCCTGCAGTGCGCTCATGTTTTGAAATGCGTGTTGGTTTGCGGGAAATGCGTTTTCTGAAGCGTATATTTTATGCCCCCCCAAAATTACCATATGCCCCCCTGATAAATTCGTTCTGACGCCGACACTGGAGGGGCTAGAGACGGGGATCAAGGAGTGGAGGAGTGACAGGCCGATAGTGTGAGTAGGTGAGGTCCAGGGGGGTGCAGGCTGGTGGGGAGCTGTGGTCGAGGTGTAGGCCGGAAGGGTGAGGGCTGTTCCTGAGTCTGCTTGACTTGGAACAGAGATTCCTACAGCGCCTCCCAGAGGGAAGGAGGGTAAACTGTCTGTGACAAATGTATGCAGATATAAATGGTAAATGGTGCATTTGTATTCCAAAGTGCTTTGCAATTTTTTGTTCCTCACATTCACCCATTCACTCACACATTCATACACCGACAGCGGAAGCAACCATGCCAAGTGCTGACCTGCTCATTGGGAGCAGTTAGGGGTTAAGTGTCTTGCTCAAGGACACTTCGACACGCTGCCCAGGAGGAGCGGGAATCGAACTGGGAACCTTCCAACTACCAGATGACCACTCAACCTCCTGAGCCACTGTCGCCCCTACACATGGTCTCTAACTACACACCCTCAATACCCCTCGCTCTGCATCTTCTAACTACACACCCTCAAGACCCCTACACTCTGCATCCTCTGGCCGCCTCAGACCCACTCCTATCCGAGCTCCGGGAGGGTCATCAAAGAGAAGCCGCCTATTATCGGTCCTCGCTCCACAATGGTGGAACGAACTTCCAACCACAGTTAGGAGCCGAAACCCGACCAATCTTCTGTTGTCGACTAGAAACACACTTCTTCAATCAATATCTGAAATGAAAAAAATAACCTTCTTACTGTTTTATACTATCATGCACTCCTACTATACTAATATGTCTTTACTACTATGCACTCAACACTGCAGCACCCAAGTTGCAGCACTGTTGAACATTGATGAACATTGTTACTCAGCTGAAAGAGTCGTGCCCTTCCTGCTGACTTGTCGTACAGAACTTGTAAGTCGCTTTGGCTAAAAGCGTTCAGCTAAATGACAAAATGTAAATGTAAACATGTAAACACCTGCATGCACAATCACACTCTCAAAGCCAAACCTTCCACCACGTTCCGTGAGTCTGACTCCTGAGAGTTACCAGTCAGGTTCAAGCAGAGAGGTGCTGCTTGATCTCCTGAAGGGTCGTCATGGTAGCCATGGAATACTCATACATGCAAACTACCATCCATCCATGCACATACACACACACACACACACACACACACCAACACACACACACACATGCACGCATGCACACACCAACACACACACTCACACACACCAACACACACATGCACGCACACACACACACACCTCTTTCTAATCTTACATCACACTGATGAAATCTCCACCAGTCTCATTAATCACACAGCTAGCTACTCATAACATCTGGGAGAGGAATATAGTTTTGCATAGTGATTAATTATCTTCATTAATAAATGAATATTAATCCTATATCTGCTCATGAAATCTGGAGAATAAATGGTGTGATCAGAACACAGGCTTTATATTAACTTTATATTAAAACTTTATATTAAAGGTTCATTTACAGTGAGGCTAGTGTAGATTCACACAGGCAACGTATCTACTGTTCAGATTCTTGTAGCTGAAGACCAACATATATAGATAGATAGATCTTTATTTGTCATTGTTGGTACAACGAAATTTGTTAGGAACATCACCATCATACTGTTCAGATTCTTGTAGCTGAA
This sequence comes from Notolepis coatsorum, assembly GCF_963971535.1. Lineage (NCBI taxonomy): Eukaryota > Metazoa > Chordata > Actinopteri > Aulopiformes > Paralepididae > Notolepis > Notolepis coatsorum. Next base: position 13,324,242 of record NC_140177.1, read on the forward strand.
GACCAATTTATCTGCTGTTCAGATTCTTGTAGCTGAAGACATGTGTTACAGGTATCAGAATATGGCACCTGGTAGCAGATATATATATTACCTATAAAACAGGTTAATGTTGGTTAGAAGAAATGGAGATGTCAGACCTGATGTTCTTTCAACGAGGCATCTCTCAATTATCTTTATTTCAACAACATTATTCATTATACATTTCGTGTCTACTGTTGCATTCCTTTTAAATGTATTTACCCAACATTACATACTGCACATTATGTGTCTATCTAGGCATATGGAAGGGAACAGTCTCATCTGTTCCTCTTAATAAGACATTGTTATTTTCCTTGTCTGTCAAACAGTTAAAATACCATCAATATCTATTAAGCATTCACTATCATCATTCTATCATCAGTCATATCCACAATATAGTACACAGAAACACCTTGTACTTCTGTGTCACTCTCATTCTAGACCTATTGGGAGGGAGCAGTCTCATCTCAGTCTAAACATTGCTATTTGGGATGGAGCAGTCTCATCTGTCTCATCTCAATCTACACACAGTCTGATCCAACATACATTCCAAAGAAACACCTTGTACCTCTGTGTCACTCTCATTTGTATTTAACTCAAATACATCCAAAAGAAACACCTTGTAACCTCTGTGTCACTTGGATTTGCATTCAACTCCCAAGTTTGGTTGGGTCATTTATTAACTTGCATCGAAAGTGCATTTGTTATGTATCTATGCTCTAAGCATAATATAGGACTTGCATACAGTATAACAGTAACCGTGACAATACATCGTAACCATTAGTATATCTACAACTACATGAAGGAGAGAGCGAGCGAGAGAGAGAGAGAGAGAGAGAGAGCTAATGTAATTTCCCTCTCTCAGTATTTAACACTTGTACACAATATATACATTTACTAAACAGCAATTCAACCCAAACAGTATGTATTTCAAAACATAAACATCATCACCAAATGGAGATGTAATACCCCAACACTTAAAGGGGAACTATTTTACTATTTCTTTCACTATTTGGGCACTTTTACACAATTCCTGTGAGTTTATGGAACACATATGTAAGGTTTATTATTTTTTTTAAATAATTTTTTTCTTTCTAATCAAGTCCTCAAAAACAGCATTTTTCTACCTCAAGATCTCGAGCCGTTTTGAGGCTGGGCTCCTAAACCACTGTGTGGCCTTCGCGGCATCTGGGACATTATCATGCAGCGGTGTCTCTCTGACATCACAGATCAGCACATTTTCAGATGACTCAGTTCAGTGAGGGTGAATATTGTGAGAGGAGAATTGGAAGAATGCGCCAATATGAGAATTAGAGACAGATCATATTAATATAAGTCCACATAGCTAGGAAACAATGCTAAACACTGAAAAAGGCCATTTATAAGATAGTTCCCCTTTAACTTAATGACCAACGTGTTACACGAGGATCGACGCCATTTCATGACGGTAAACTTCTTCAAACAATTCTTTACTCAATGTCTTAAACGTCAATGTGTTCAATACAGATGTTATTACATGTGGAGATTATAATATATTAAAATAAACATTTGTTTTGAAAATATGTGGTACTTTGGGAATGGGAAATGGACTTCACATCACTTTCCTACCTGCACAAAGAGCTTTATAATTGCCTCTCCTTCACCAATTCACACATGCACTCACAGAGCAATGGCAGCCAGACTCATTGGGAGCAATTTAGGGTTCAGTGTCTTGCCCAAGGACACTTCGGCATGTGAACAGAAGGAGTTGGGATTCAAACCAATGACCAAACCATTGACCATATGATCATTAGTTGACCTGCTCTACCTCTGAGCCAGTATGTTGTGGTACATTGAGGTATATACTTTGGGGAACTTTTAGGTTCGTTGGGGTATTTTGTGACACTTTTGGTATTTTAGGGTATACTTTGGGATATTTTGGGGTACATTGGGGTATTTTGGGGTATTTTGGGGTATTTTGGGGTACTTTGGGGTATTTTAGGGTACTTTGTGCTATTTTGGGGTATTTTGGGATATATTTTATTAAATCTTAATTTAATATCGTAATCCATTTTTATGATCCAATAACATTTTTTACTTTAACAAAACAGTATATACAAAGACCAGTTGTAGTGTAGAAGACAAGGAACAAACAAACACACCAATACAAAAAGGAGATTATAGTATAGGAGAAGAAAAAACATTTAAATAATAATAAGATATAAATAAAAATACATTGACAAATGAGGAGGATAACATACACAGGACCAGTGTAACGTCCCACCGGTTCATGGACTGTTCTCCCCTCTTGTATTTCTGTCCCTTAGAGTTATCTCCCCTTCTCTCTCTTGCTCTCTCTCCCCTTCTCTCTCCCCTGCTCTTCATGTTCCCCTGTTCGTCTAGTGTTACTCTTGTCTTGTATTAGGTTATCTGTTTAGTCTTAGTCTTTGTAGTTACTGTCTGTTATTAGGTTCTCTGTTTAGTGTCAGTAGTCTGCTTGTTTTGTCCCAGTGTCTGGTGTTTGTCTTGTCATCCATTGTTGTAGTTCCTTGTAGTTATTGTCAGTCTGTTTCCCCTCCCATGTGTCTCCAGTTGTAATCATCCCAGGTGTTTCTCGTTTGTCATTTGTTCCTGTGTATTTGAGTCCCTTGTTGCTTGTTTTCTGTGTCGGTTCATTGTCTCTACTACGCTGTCTATGTTGCTCGTTCCATGTTTCTAGTTCCATGTTTCCAAGTAAGTGTTCCCCTTGTTTGTACTTAGAGTTTGTGTTTGTGTTTACTTCCCCTCTTCCAGTTTTCACTGAGAGGTTTTGTTTTGTTGGTTTTGTTCCTTGTTCTGTTATATTAGTTTTCGTGTCATTAAAACTCTTGGACTTGCTGCCGCTTCCACTTTGCTATTGGGTCCTACTTCAAGATTCAAGATTGTTTATTGTCATGTGCACAGTTAAACAGACAGTTTGCTACGTACACCACCCCCGTGACAACCAGACAGTATACTGGAAACAGTATGCTACATATCCCCCTTTCCACAGCCCCCCAGACCAACAGTACACGCATACAGTACACAGGACCAGACAGTATACTGGAAACAGTATGCTACATATCCCCCTTTCCACAGCCTCCCAGACCAACAGTATACACTTCCTCACTTCAGCCCTATGCAGAGACTAATATTTCCCTCATATTAAACGCAGATTACATAATGAGGCCCTTGATCCGCTCCATGACATCATTTCAAATCTTAACATGATCCTGTTTGCTACCATGTATCCTAGCAACAGAGCTCTCCAAACTCAAGATGCCCATTAAAGATAAGTATACTGCATTATCATGAATTATTACAAAATGTACTTCAAAAGGCAACAAGCTCTATTGATCCATCAGTGTACGCTAGTAGACAGAACATCACAGTCCCCGAGCATCACACTCACATTGTTTTAACATGATGAATAATACTGACCAGGACAAACAGTACTGTGACTTGTTTTAACATGATGAATTATACTGACCAGAACAAACAGTTCTGTGACTTGTTTTAACATGATGAATAATACTGACCAGGACAAACAGTACTGTGACTTGTTTTAACATGATGAATTATACTGACCAGGACAAACAGTATTGACTTGTTTTAACATGATGAATAATACTGACCAGGACAAACAGCACTGTGACTTGTTTTAACATGATGAATTATACTCACCAGAACAAACAGTACTGTGACTTGTTTTAACATGATGAACTATACTGACCAGGACAAACAGTACTGTGACTTGTTTTAACATGATGAATTATACTGACCAGAACAAACAGTACTGTGACTTGTTTTAACATGATGAACTATACTGACCAGGACAAACAGCACTGTGACTTGTTTTAACATGATGAATTACACTGACCAGGACTAACAGTACGGCTCTGTGACTTGTTTTAACAACAGGGTTCTACTGAGGAGTCGTTGGATCACCCCTTGCCAAGTACGAGCCATTCTTCACTCATGAAACAATAACCTATGCATTCCTTATTTGAATCTGTCCAGGTCTTTGATCTCTCTTACCATGATCACTTTGGCTTCTTTTGGTGGTCCGTTTAGCTTGATCAATACCTTGCAGTTATATTATCATACTGGCCAATCACGTCTTGCTCTTCGCCATAATGAGATATCTCTTATCTCCTAGCACCTACTGTGCTCATGAACAAACAATTGCACCCATGCACATGACCAGGCCACGCCCCAGCGTCCTCCTATAAGACGCCGGACATGGTCACACTCTACCTTCCTCTTTTTTTGTTTCCAACATGGACGCTGCAGTGCACTCCATGAACTAGAAATGCAGAGAGAAATTACACAATGTTGGGTTTTCGCCGGAGATTCACCAGCCCCTGGAACCTTCTCGGCACATCCTAAAAGCGCACCGGGCCTGTCCTGGGGTTTCCTCGTCTCGTGACAGCGGACCGAGGGACGTTGTGTGGCGGCTAGCTGTCGGGCTAGGTCGCGCACAGGTAGGGCCTACGCTGCCAGGCATTAATGCTAGCATTTGTGATACTGCTCATTGTCCCGTGAGACAGCCGAGTTGTGTATTGGCGCGAGGGGCAGGATATTTGGGAAAATCGGTAGATCGGGTAGATCGCCAGGTCTCATACCAGGCAGGTGGTGTCTCACCAGCCTGGGTTTTGCTGTAGACTGGAAGTAGAGTTCTCCTCTTCCCAGTCAACGGGTGGAGTACTTGGGTTTTTTCTAAGCTCAAGGTCTATATAAGGGCATCCCTCTCGGAGCAGCGACGAGTGGTTGGGTTCTCGGCGCGCTCGGGAGGTTCCGTCCTAGGACGGTTACGGCGCAGTCCGTGATGCGCCTGCTGCTGGGGTCCCTCTTGGCCTCCTCTTCATGAGGAGTATGCAGAGGTAGTTTTTTTCCAGTATGGAAATGGGACCGATTCCGTGGCCGTCCGGGATTCTGTACGCTTTTCCCCCCTTACACCTGATAGCTCAGCTGTTGGGGCGGGTACGTCGGGAGCGCGGGACTTGGTCCTGGTCGTGCCGGGCCGGGGCTCGGCTGTGTGGTCCCCGGCCCTGATTCAGCTCTTGGTGGCCCCGCCGTAGCCTGTTACGTGGTCACCGCGGTCCCTCTCTCAGGCACGCGGAACTCTGTTCTGCCTTCCTGTTCTGGGGCAGCCTCTAGGCTTGGCTGCTGACAGTTTGAATCTGGTGGGGATGCATCTTGACTATTCTGTTGTTAACGCTATCCGGTACGCGCACGCTCCGTCCTCTACCGCGGCTTACGCTGGAGAGTGGCATATGGTCGAGTGTCGGGGCGGAACGTTGTTCAGCCACCCTCTCGTGGGACGTTCCTGCTTGGCGCTCTGCGTCTCAAGCCTGTGGAACGTTCTCTGTCTCCGAGTGGGACCTCCAACTGGTCCTGGGCCGGTTGTCGGAGGCCCCGTTTGAGCCTCTTGAGCAGGCGCTATTGGATCTGCTGTCTTGAAGACCGCATTCTTTTTGGCCATCACCTCCGCTAAATGCATGGGTGAGCTGTGTGCTCTCTCGGTGCGGCCTGAGTGCCTGTCTATTCGGGCCAATAGCGGTGCGACTCTGAGGCCTAATCCAGTCTTCGTGCCAAAGAATATCCTGAGCTCTTTTCGCTCCAGGGATATTGTGATTCAGGCGTTTCATCCGCCTCCTCACACTAGTGGGTTAGAGGCGAGCCTTCATCTGTCGTGTCCTGTCCGTGCTTGGGGGTTTACCTCAGTCGGACGCAGGATCTCAGGGCTGCCGCTCAACTGTTGTTTGTTACGGTGGCCCTCGCGTAGGTAAGGCACTCTCCAAGCAGCGCCTGTCACATTGGTTGTGCGAGGGCATTGCCCTTTGCTGCACGTTGGCTGGACAGATCCCCCCTGGAGGTGTCAGGGCGCACTCCACTCGTGTAATGGGCGGCCTCTGCCGCCTTGTTAGTGGGGGCCTCGGTGGAGGACATCTGTGCTGCGGCCTCCTGGTCCTCCCCGGGTCCCTTCGTTAGGTTTTACCTCATGGACATGACTGCGGGTTCTGTCTCCCAGGTGGTTCTGAGGTCTGGGACCTCCCCTGCGTCCCGCCTGTCGGTGGGTTAGCAGGGGTGTGTGGGTGTGTGCCACGGGGTGATGTGTCGCACGTGGTCCCGCCTGTACTGTGCGCTTTTAGGGGTTTCTGGTTCCCTTTTTTTCGCACTTTGGTGAAGTTGACTGCCTCCCCCCCTTCGCTAGGACGGGCGGGTGGACGGGGGTACACCTCAGGAGGTACACTTGTCGGGCCACACGTCTGCTCTGCCCCATATCTCATTATGGCGAAGAGCGAGACGCGATTGGCCAGTATGATAATATAACGAAAGGTTATCCTATAACCTAGTTATATGAATACTGGCTGAGCGTCTCGCTCTTAGCACCCTGAGGTCCCTTGGTTGGGTTTTCAATGTTGGAAACTTTTTTTTCCGACGAAGGTAGAGTGTGACCATGTCCGGCGTCTTATAGGAGGACAGTGGGGCGTGGCCTGGTCACGTGCATGGGTGCAATTGTTTGTTCATGAGCACAGTAGGTGCTAGGAGATAAGAGATATCTCATTATGGCGAACAGCGAGACGCTCAGCCAGTATTCATATAACTAGGTTATAGGATAACCTTTTGTTTCGTGTCCATGTTGCTTGAATCTTCTGTTGTTTTCTTAGGTTTTTTGGTTTAGTGAGGTCACGGTGTTCATTAAGATACACTGATGTTCCCTTCAGCTTCCTTCCCTGCCTCAGCAATTCAATCTTGTGCTTGCGATTTGCAAATCGAACTATGATGGCAGGCTTGGCCTACCTATGCAATATATAGGCCTGCCTATGCAACTTACTTTCACTTTCACCTGCAAACAATTTTCAACATAACGTTTGCTTTCACACCAAACGTTTGCAAACATAAGCAAACAATTTGAAAGTTAGGCTAGTTTGGTTAACTAGACACTGGACTGATGGAAATGTGAATTGTAGCCTGTGATTGAATGAATGAATAACGTTAGCGGAGATTTTCTTTTCTCCTCCTCTCTGTCCTGTGAGTATCTATGTTCTCCTCCTCTCTGTCCTGTGAGTATCTGTTCTCCTCCTCTCTGTCCTGTGAGTATCTGTTCTCCTCCTCTCTGCCCTGTGAGTATCTGTTCTCCTCCTCTCTGCTCTGTGAGTATCTGTTCTCCTCCTCTCTGCTCTGTGAGTATCTGTTCTCCTCCTCTCTGCCCCGTGAGTATCTGTTCTCCTCCTCTCTGCTCTGTGAGTATCTGTTCTCCTCCTCTCTGTCCTGTGAGTATCTGTTCTCCTCCTCTCTGTCCTGTGAGTATCTGTTCTCCTCCTCTCTGTCCTGTGAGTATCTGTTCTCCTCCTCTCTGTCCTGTGAGTATCTGTTCTCCTCCTCTCTGCCCTGTGAGTATCTGTTCTCCTCCTCTCTGTCCTGTGAGTGTCTGTTCTCTTCCCCTCTGTCCCGTGGGTTTGATTCCCGCTTGGGGACCAGGTTGCCAGTTACCCAGGTGGGGTATCTCCCGGGCCTTTCTGTGTGGAGTTTGCATGTTCTCTCCCCGTGCTCGCAAGGGGTTCCCCTCCCGATAAGATAAACCCAATGGAAAAACATGCACAACAACGCTGTCGCATCCCTGACGAAGACGGACAGGAGCACTTGGATTGGTCCCTGGGGGCGTGGCGCTCGCTGCAGCCCTCGTCTGCTCCCGGCTGCCCTTGGGGAGGAAGGACGACAGGATGGGAGGTACAGAGAACATTTAGTCAGCAACTCAGTGCATGTGTGTGTGTGTGTGTGTGTGTGTGTGTGTGTGTGTGTGTGTGTGTGTGTGTGTGTGTGTGTGTGTGTGTGTGTTCCTGTGGGTCTCCCTTTGCATGTGTGTGTGTGTGTGTGTGTGTGTGTGTGTGTGTGTGTGTGTGTGTGTGTGTGTGTGTGTTAATCTGATGACAAATAAAGACTTATACTTATACTTATCTACCAGTACCAAATGGATAATGTAAGAGTTAGAGTAACGTAATAGAACAAATCGGAGATGAATAAACACTGATCTCTCCACACACACACACACACACACACACACACACACACACACACACACACACACACACACACACACACACACACACACACACACACACACACACACATACATACATCCTGCAGTGCACTCTCTCACACACAAACACACTACAGGTCACTTAAGGTCACAGGAAAAAGCAAAGGTCACTTAAAGAAAATATATATGTTTTTGTATAGTATAGTTACATAGCATAACTGTATATTGTATAGTAGTGTATATAGGACTCATTACCTTTAATTCCATTTTTGCCTTTTAGGAGAGTACAGCACAGCTTGGGTTAGCCTTGGCAGGCTTCCTTATGGATTAGGATTATACTGAGGAACTGGAGAAATACAAACATGCCTTGTTATGAGGACTGGATCAAACTCGTGACTGTTGCAGCCTCATATGATTTAATGCTACTAGCCAGACCTGTTACCCCCTCATATGATTTAATGCTACTAGCCAGACCTGTTACAGCCTCATGAGTCAATGCACTCGCCATACCTTGGCTTATAGCCAAATTTGACATTTGAAATCAATCTGAAATACTCTTTGTAATTTGTGACTAAATCATCTCATTTGCGTGTCATTTTTGACACGCGCTGATGTTTTGGTCTGCATGTTGATCTCATATCCCAGTCTGAGCACAGTTGGGATATCCAAAAGTGGCAGTGGAAAAATATGGGTGATTTTGCGCAAGCTCCCACGCGCGCGCCCGTATTCCGATCAGCGCAATAATATTCACGGGGGTAGGTCTCCTCGTGGGAGACATGTTCCCAATGCATTGTCCCGTGGGTGAAATCAAATATAGGCCAGGGCTGGACAACTGTAAATAAAGAGGTCGAATACAATTTTATGGGATATAAACTAAATGAAATATAGCACAATAGAATATAGTACAATTATAAGTAAAAAATTAAATAGGTATTATACAGACGGATGCAATGATGAAAGATAGTGAAAAAAAAGATGCAATGTGTCATGAAAATACAAATTAGGCAAGCTCTATACAGTACATTACGAAGTAAACGAAATACAATAGGAAATAAATGGAATACTAATGGTGAAAAATAATGTTATGTCTATGCCTCATTTTGGGTTTATTCCCCCCCTTCCTGATATCTGCCACCAGCGCTGTCAGGTGAAAACTGCTCCGCGAGCAAACTGCGCTGGAGCTAAACTTTGGGAACCATGTAATTATATAGTACACGATACCTAAGCACATAGTTTGTTTTTATCTACTTATTCTGAAAGAGTTGAAATAATTTTTTTGCTAGCAAGATCTCATTCGATTATTCATTCCATTAACTCATTCAGTGCCAGCTATTAGTCTTGGCCTTGTGGATAACGTGCCAGGTTTCCATTACATATTTTCACTATGTTTGGAGAGCTATATCTATATTCTATATTCTAGCTATGGGGACAATACTATGGTAATTTGACAGTGACTTTCTTCCGTCCAAGATGCAAAAAAGAGAAAACATTTTCATGCATTCGTTTGCGCATTATCCCATGGTGAATATAAGTCTAATTTCAGAGTGATCCGGGATCATTCCTGGGAAGCGATTTATAGGGCGCAACGTGAATTCTACTATAAGTGTTGTGAAGGGCCAGATTAAACCGAATATATATATTTATTATATATATATATTTAATTGTATTTGTATATTCTCTAATATTCCTTGATATCCCTTGTGTTGTGAAGGGCCAGATTAAACCGAATATATATATTTATTTATATATATATATTTAATTGTATTTGTATATTCTCTAATATTCCCTGATATCCCTTGTATATTCCTTGTACAATATGCATTGAATATCCATTCTAGCCTACTGAACATCCCATAATAGTCTCCATTCTACTATTGGTCGAGACCTTGGTGCCAGGCTGCCATACCCCTCAGACCCAGTTCAAACGTACCGCTCCACATGTACGAACAAGTCCTAGTTCCGCGTAGGAATCTGACTACCGCACCACTAATGGGACTATTTGTTCATAGTGCGTATATATACTGCGCTACTAAAGTAGGACTTTCTTTTCAGTCCAGTTTCTTACCCTCCAATAGAGTCACAGACGTAAAGCCTCCCCGCGACGCCACGTGTGGGAGTAAGGCCAAGTTCGCCTACCATCGGTATTGAGACATCGTGTATATTAATATTTGAATAGTCATATTTGGCACTATATCGTCGAGTTGGACGTAGTCTATTAAGCTAATAATAGTCTGTTAATATATAGTGCTTCGTGCGGTGAGAATACTACCGTAGTCAGTACCCCATCGTTTCGGGCAGAGAACTGGCTGCTTACCCAGGGTGGTTGACCCCACGTGAAGCTGCACCCGAGGAGCCCCAGAGCCGACGAGCAAGTGGACCTGTATACCGGATTATTCTACCGACGACAGCCCGCCTTCCCAGGCACGGATTATGCTTTGTATACATTGATTATTCCATGGATAAAGACCCCCGACACTGCCGTGTGTTGGAACCCCCCCCCCCTGGAGAGGACGCAAGGTGAGGAGACGCTCTGCAAGACGAGGTCGCTTCACGTCTCTCCTCCGTGGACCGGATGACGCCGGCCCACAAAGAGTCCACCTGCTTTCATCTGTGGTCCAAGGATCGCCGGCGCATTGAACGGCACTACAGTGGGTTCACCTGGGATACCCTTGGCCGGATGAGGCAGTCGGATTCTACCCCCCCCCCCCCTTCCTACTCCTGTCGGCTTACAAGCGACCGGATTAACCCCCTCTAGTGTATCCAGTATATAATCATTAAAGTATCATTGCTGTTATTCCTTAAACTATTCCAGGTCGTATATGTACCGCCTGCGCCTTCAGAGATTAGACATTCTCTATTGATATACCGACGAATACTCTTGCCATAAAAGTGCATACTAATTCCATTCATAAATGTGATTGATTTGATTAAGTGCTTGCTCTACACACCATCGCTGTGTAGAAATAAAGACCTATTTCTAATTCGTACATTTGTGTTGGATCCGTTTCATCTACGTGACAGTGTTCATCATAATATATTTATGCCGTGTACTGGGTGGCCGAATATTAAGTACAAAGGTAGTGGTATTAAGTATCATATCTAGTAATACAGTCAGGGAATTGTACCCCTCAGTTACAATTGGTCCTTCGAGCCGGATGGTAATTAGTGTAATATTAATATAGTGTTATTAATATTGAAATGGCCTATGATGAACACTCCACGAAACGATCCTCCTAACCAACGCCCGCAGCGCGAACGACGGCTCCCTCAGTACTTAGAGGCTTACGCTGTCAGTCAACAACCTAGTCTTCTACTAACAGTAAACGCGGTAAAACTAGAAAGTAAAAGTATGTCTAACCCCAACGCCCAGACTACCCCGACCATAGAGGCCCCTACGGGCTCTAATGTAACTGACCAAGTTCACGGTGGGGACCAGTGGGAACCAGACATGACTTCACACCCCGCCAGTACTGAAGAAGTAGTCCCCGATGAGTCCCGGGAGGAATACAACGCTACCGAGAGAGAACTCGGCACGGAAGAAGACGGGGAGAGCACCGTGGAGATAGAGCTCCAAGGCTCCGCAAGGAGTACCCCGAGGGAAGGCTCCGCTATACAACCGCCTTCTCCCAGCGAGGCAGAGAGGACCCTACAGCAGGCCTTCCTCATCAGCCTGAACGCCGCTGCTGAACGCGACCGACTGCAGATCCAGCAGCGAAGCGAACACGAGCAGATACGTCTAGAAATAAGACGCATTCAGATGGAAGAGAATGTGGCCCGAGAACGAGCCGGTGCTCAACGGGACGCAGCGCGCGACAGACAGCAGTCGCAACTAATAGAACAGCTGATCAGACGGACAACACCCTCTCCCTCCGCCAGAGGCTCCAGGAACTCGTCTAGACACACCTCCAGGGCGGCATCCCCTAGCCGAGTAAACAACCCTGAACTTGACCAACAGACGAGGTCTATACCCCCCACAGACCACCTCCCCCCACCGGTCCAAGCGAGACCTAGCAACCGGGAAGGAGCAGCATATCCTGTGGAGAGGCTAAACCAGAGACTACAAGCACTGGATGACCTAACTGAAGACGACCAGGAAGAGGAGGAGAACCACGCCCGAAGACAGCACAGTACTCTACCGGACCAGGAGGTCCGGTACAGCCCAGGCTATACTCCCGCGGAGCTGCGCTACAGACCCCCGACTCTATACACGGGTGAGCACGACGCACGACCCGCACCGAGGAACAGCACCTGGACAAGCGGGCCATGGTACACTGCCGGTACCAGCCCATACCAAGGAGCGGGAGGAGACTCGCCTAGGAGGCCTCTCCCCCAACGCTCGCCGATGTATCCACAGTCGGCGTCATACATTGGCACGCCTATGGTACCCGACTTCACCCAAGAGAACCGGGCCCAGTATACAGAACTCCGCATGTGTCTGGAGACCATGTTGGTGGATGTATTGGATGAACGCCACAAATACGCCATCCTACTGAAGCACTTAAAGGTGCCCCGCGCACATAATATAGCGCTCGCCTACGCGACTTCCACCACCCCATACACAGCAGCGCTGGTAGCATTGGACCAGAGGTATGGGCGCATATGGGATTACGTGATCCAGGAGATCCGACACATCGACCGCTTACCCCCAGCAATAGACAATCGAGCACTGGACGACCTGTCCATCAGAGTGCAGTCCCTGGTAGGGATGTTGGGAGCGCAAAGAGAGAAGGGGAGGCATGAACTTTACGCCAATTCAAATGTGGAAAGGATTCTGGAGAAGCTGCCGCCCGCTCGTCAGGAGCGCTTTAGGCGGCAGAGGGACCACAGAGACCCGAATGGCCCCGAACCGAACCTCCTCGATCTAGCAGACTTCCTGGCGAGAGAAGTCAGCAGCCTACGGCTAGATACATTCGGACGGAGCACCCCTGGCTCCAGAGAAGGAACCAGACGACTAAATGATGGAAGAAGATCGGTGACCGTGATGCCCCAATCGGAGTCAGTACCGAGCAGCAGGAGCCACAGTACCCCCTCCAGAACGGAGAAGTGGAAGATAGTGTGCCCCTACTGTGAGAAAGAACACTGGCTAGCGCAATGTGACTCCTTCCCCAAGCTGAACGCGGAGGAAGCCAGTCAATGGATAAAGTCCAACAAGCGCTGCTTTCGCTGTGCGCGCTCACACATGGCAGCCGAATGCCGCTTAAAGAAAAGGTGCACCAAGTGCGATGGAGCCCATCTGGACATACTTCATGACAGTAACAGACGGCGCCCTTCACCCGCACCATCCAGCAGCAAAGCGAGCGTCATGTACATCGATCCCGCCAGCAGCAGTGGAGCCCGAGTACTCCTAAAAGTAGTGCGTGTGACACTAAGCTACCAGAATAAAGTCCTGGACACTTACGCCGTCCTCGATGACGGGTCAGAGAAGACCCTGCTGCTCGCCTCCGCTGCGGCCCAGCTAGGGCTGCGGGGAAGCGAAACCCAAATGACAATTCGGACAATAAGACGAGATTTGAAGACGATAAAGGGCGAGAATGTCTCATTCTCTATCGCAGCAAGCGGCCAGCCTGAGCGACGGTACCAGATTGCAGACGCTTTCACCAGCCAAGAAATAGGACTGTCGCGGTACACATACCCCGTCGCCAAGCTGATGGAGAAATATGTACATCTGCGCAAGTTACCGATCCCGCTCATAGACAATGCTATGCCGACCCTGTTGATAGGCTCCGACCATGCAGACCTCATTGTCCCGATAGACCGGGTTCATACCGGACCCCGAGGCTGTCCTGCAGCAGTCGAGACCCGTTTGGGATGGACTCTCCAAGGCCCGCTCGCCAAATCTCTCAACCGAAGTACAGCCACTAGATGTCTCCACTCCCGAGTCACAGAGGGAGAAACCGCACTCCTGCAACACGTAGAGCGGCTATGGACCTTGGAACAAATGCCCTTTAAGAACGGAAAGAAAGACATTCGCTCTAAAGATGACATTTACGCCATTCACCTCCTCGAGACAGGGACCAAGAGAGTCCCGGTCAACGGCGTGTTGAGATACGCCACGCCACTCCTGCGGCGAGAAGGAATGCCTACTTTCCACGCCAAGACAGACGCCACAGAACGGTACCTGCTGAACACGGAGCGGCGCTTAGCCAAGAACCCCGCCCAAGAGAGTGTATACCGCGCTGAGATTGAGAAGCTCATCACAGCGGGACACGTCACAAAGATGGACATTAAAGAGGCTGACCAGACCACTGAATCGTGGTACGTGCCTCACCACAAGGTCCATCACAACGGTAAAGACCGCATAGTATTTAACTGCAGCTACCAGATCGGATCCCAAAATCTGAATAAAGAGTTACTGCCCGGTCCCACACTCGGCCCCTCCCTACTCGGCGTTCTACTCCGCTTCCGCCAGGAAAGGGTGGCCATCAGCGGGGACATTAAAGGAATGTTCCTGCAGGTGAGATTAGTAGAGGCGGACAAGCCCCTGTTACGGTTCCTATGGAGAGAGAAGCCAGGAGATGAGCACCCAGCCATCTACCAATGGGAAGTCCTCCCCTTCGGAACGACGTGCAGCCCCTGCTGTGCTACATTTGCACTACAGAAACATGTAGCAGAGGACCCAGCAGCGGACGAAGAGGTCCGACACAGCGTAAAGAACAGCTTCTACGTAGACAACTGTCTACAAAGCCTTTCAACCCAAGAAGAAGCCGAGGCTCTCCTGATTAAACTCCGCGCCTCATTGATCAAAGGCGGCTTTGATCTCAGGCAGTGGGCCAGCAGCGATCCGCAAGTACTGCGCAGCCTCTCCTCCGAGGACAAGGCAGCCAGCAGCGAGACCTGGATGGCTACAATCCCGGGAGAAGCCCAGGAGATGACCCTGGGATTGGTGTGGCGATTCAAAACAGATTCGCTTCACTACAGACACAAGCCCCTGACTACGGAGCAGGGAAGGCCGGCGGCGGCGCCGACCACCAGACGGAGTGTGTACACAACACTCGCCCTACAATATGACCCGCTAGGATGTATTCTACCGTACACCACCAGGGCAAAAATGATTGTACGAGCATTGTGGGACAAGGACCAGGGCTGGGACGACCCCATTCCCGCACACCTTGCATCCACCTGGAGAGAGTGGGAGATGGAGCTCCACTCACTCCCAGGCGTTAATATGCGCCGAAGCTACTTCCCACCCACGGTGAGGCCAGAGACATGTAAAATGGACTTACACGTCTTCAGTGACGCCTCAGAGGTCGCATACGGATCAGTAGCCTACTTGCGGGCCCAAGACCAGGGGGGAGAGATCTACACAGCATTTGTCCTCGCCCGCTCGAAAATAGCCCCACGCAAGCAACAATCTATCCCACGTCTAGAGCTCTGCGCAGCCCTAGCCGGAGCGCACCTAGCCACGCTCATCCAACGTGAGCTCACCATACCGGTGTCTAGAACAATCCTGTGGTCAGATTCCACGACGGTACTCGCCTGGATCAAATCGGACTCATGCAAGTACAAAGTCTTCGTGGGAGTCAGAGTCACCGAGATTCAAGACTTAACCGAAGAGTTAACCGGAGAAACAGAGTGGCGCTACGTTGATACAAAACAGAACCCAGCTGACGTCATCACCCGGGGGATGCCCCTGGATGACCTCACCCGTCGCAATGTCTACAGTGACGGCCCCGCATTCCTAAGACTCCCGGAAGGACAGTGGCCCATGCCTATCCCGAGGGAAGCAAGTCCAGAGGAGGTGGAAAATAAGAAGTCTGTGTTCTGTGGATTGAGCACCGTAGCCTCCACCGACCCTAACATAGACGATTGCACGTCCATAGAGAGTGCACAACAAAGAACATTCCTGCGGTACCACCCGGAGTGCAAGTCCCCCGCTGATATGTCAGCAACTAACTACGAGGAAGCAGAATTGCTTCTACCGCAGCGAGCCCAGAGAGACTCGTTCCCCGATGAATTGGCCTGTCTACAGGGAGGAAAGCACGTCCCATCCGACAGCAGATTAATTCATCTGGCCCCCGAGAGCGACGCTCATACCCTCATCAGAGTGGGTGGTCGCCTACGCAGAGCCCCCAATCTACCGGATGACATTAAATACCCGATCGTATTGAACAGCCGACACAAGGTCACAGAGCTGATTATAAAGAAATACGATGAGGATGTACATCACGCAGGAGCAGAAAGAGTCTTCGCGGAAATCAGACGTCGTTACTGGATCCTACAAGGAAGAGAGGCGGTACGACGCTTCCAGCGAACATGTCTAGACTGCCGCAAGTGGCGCGCGCAGCCCAGCATACCAAGGATGGCTGACCTTCCTCCATGTCGCCTCCGAATCGGTGACAAGCCATTCCACTCAACGGGTATGGACTGCTTTGGCCCGCTGCACATAAAGAAAGGAGAGAGACAATTTGACAGAAGGAACAGTCGTCATGATTATTGATCAATCACTGCCCAGAGCTATGTGGCCGGCCGGCCGCGTAAGCAAAGTGATCACCGGTGCCGACGGCAAGGTCCGAGCAGCTGAAGTGCTCGTCCAGGGTCGCACTTACACCCGTCCCGTGGCGAGGCTCATAGAACTGCCTCGACTCCCAGACACAATCGATGATGACCATGACCCTACAACCCTATGACTTTGTGAAGTTGACTGACCCCTACAGCAAACCCTTATGTGTAAATAGACAACGCGATTAATCTGTCTCTGTTTAACTGATTAGGTCTGGGACCAATCAGGGGGTGGCTGTTGTGAAGGGCCAGATTAAACCGAATATATATATTTATTTATATATATATATTTAATTGTATTTGTATATTCTCTAATATTCCCTGATATCCCTTGTATATTCCTTGTACAATATGCATTGAATATCCATTCTAGCCTACTGAACATCCCATAATAGTCTCCATTCTACTATTGGTCGAGACCTTGGTGCCAGGCTGCCATACCCCTCAGACCCAGTTCAAACGTACCGCTCCACATGTACGAACAAGTCCTAGTTCCGCGTAGGAATCTGACTACCGCACCACTAATGGGACTATTTGTTCATAGTGCGTATATATACTGCGCTACTAAAGTAGGACTTTCTTTTCAGTCCAGTTTCTTACCCTCCAATAGAGTCACAGACGTAAAGCCTCCCCGCGACGCCACGTGTGGGAGTAAGGCCAAGTTCGCCTACCATCGGTATTGAGACATCGTGTATATTAATATTTGAATAGTCATATTTGGCACTATATCGTCGAGTTGGACGTAGTCTATTAAGCTAATAATAGTCTGTTAATATATAGTGCTTCGTGCGGTGAGAATACTACCGTAGTCAGTACCCCATCGTTTCGGGCAGAGAACTGGCTGCTTACCCAGGGTGGTTGACCCCACGTGAAGCTGCACCCGAGGAGCCCCAGAGCCGACGAGCGAGTGGACCTGTGTTGTATATTCACAACATGAATATCCATTAATTACAGCACAGTAGTGAGGTTGCTAACTAGAGGAAGGGAAAGATCACAGTGTGATAGAAAACATGGTCCTCATCTGAGCTCCCAAATTTAGCCAGTAGAGAATAAGTGTACAGCCAGACAACCAGCAGCTATGGTCCAATATTCATTTAATTGCAGCGTGGGCCGAGTGGAATAATGCATTGGTTACACACAGGACACTTCAAACATAATACATGATTTGTACAAAAGGATTTGATGCAGGTAAATCACAATAGCCCTCGTTGGCTTTTTACATCAAAAGACAGTATTGTACATACATTTTAGTCATGTTATGTTAATGAAATAAGACCATAGTACTCTCTGTCACCACATGATAAACCTGGGCCTAAGATAGGCATCTTACTCTATTTATCACATTATTCCATATACAGTTTCTACTCACATAGGGACAAAGCAGACCATGGTCGTGGTGGTGGTGGAGGACGCAGACTCAGACCCCCTGGGTAACGGTGTGTGGCGGGTGTCCTGAGCTGGCCTGCCTCTCTATTCTTACTGTTCCATACTTATAGATTTCATGACCTCACTTTTCTTAACCTAGTTCCACCAATCACCAGTATCTAAACACAGGCAGTCCTCATTTGGTGTCTCCTGGTCGTATGTGTCTGTAACAGCCATGGGTAGCCCCCTCCTTTTTGGCCAGAGGGGGGGTTGGACTGTGGCCTCCTTTGAATGAATCACTCATGTTAACATTCCTTCTATTTGGTTCTTCTGTAAGTTACTTTTCTAATAGGTTACTATACTCTTGTTTTATTATTCCAACATTGTTTTTCATTTCTAAACTAATATAATGCAATTATGTTTCCTGTGACCTCTAATCTTGGTTAGACAACTGTCTTTACTGCTGTAGTCACCGTTTTTCTGTGGTGTGTGACTGAGTAAACAATGTCGTCATGAGGTGTCGCCTGGTGATTTTCAACATGATGAGGTCTGGTGTCTTCTGCCTTAATAGTGTTTGTGTTGATATAATATTAACCCAGTATAGTCAGTGCGTCTTAGGTTAATACTATTCAATTCACAAGAGCCATCCCAAAAACCCCATCTACCAAACTGGCACTTTGTATTTTCTGAATCTATTATTGCAACCACATTCTTACAGAGGCATTTCCGCTGTTTGGTCCATTCTTGCTGTGCTCAACTGTCACATGTCTAGGTGTTCGGTTTCCTGGGGGGGTTTGGAATGGCTGCTTGTTCCATCACTCTGAGAGTCTATGTGTGATGAACTATTTACCATCACTACAGATACTTTCAGTTTTCTGGGTTAATCTAACATTTTTGATTATGAAATCATGAAATTATGAAGTCAAGGTTACCACAGCTCCTCCCTTTGACATTTTACTAATGTCATATTACAATTATCTTGACTTAATTTCTATACATACTAGCCATCCAATTTAACATAATAACAAAAATCATAAATTTGAATTTTTCTCAATTTTTTCTTCTCAATTTTTTCCATTCTTCTTTGGTCCATCTTCAATTTTTGCCTTCTTGTCTTCTTCTTTTCTTAGTTCCCGCATTTCCCCTGACTATGGCCCCTCCCGGGAGTCCTGGTGACCCATTCATCCAGATCCCTATTTAACCTATTCTGCCTTAAATGAAACAGTGTTTACCACTGTTTCATCAGGTCTCGTTCTTCTGGGCACGTTGTATATGCTAAAAACAATTAAAACAATTTAATCTAAACATTTATACATTTAAAGTCTAATCAATCACAATTTTTTTAATTACAGTATCCGTTTTCCTGATCTGGGGAGACAAGATCCATTAGTATCATAATTTTCCATTTTACATTCATTCTCTGAAATAATCCCTTCTTCCTGCTAATTTTTTCTTTAAGATAGTACAATTACGTCTGCACATTTAATTAATTGCTTCCCACCTATCCTCCCCCCTTTTATGACACACAACGGTCATAAACTTGTCACTTCTTGTTCCCTCAGCTCAGTTTTGGCAGAGGAAAGCAGAATTTCAACGAAAATTTTCTTTTACCCATTCTCCTCACCCTGGCCATATCCTTACTTATGTGAATGCATCTATATCTGACCCTGCGTTGTGTAATTTATCCGCCCTTTGCCTGCGCTTTTTACCAAATCAATGTGCACAAGACAAAGCCCATCAGTATCTATCCAGTCTCGTCCCCGTCCCCGCAGCCCAACCACAACTCCCCAGAGAACCTTGTTTACACACTGTCAGCTCAGTCTTCAGACTGGCCCCGCCCCCCCCAGGCCAGGTCATCCCAGGTCCAGCCATTGATTATCTCATGACAACCCGTCGTCAGATGATTATAGCGTGGAAGTTCCTCCAAACCACATCTGTTCAGTTTTTACAACCTGGCCCCACCCGCATGGGGTTTGTACAGGCAGGGGTCTCTGTGTACAAGAATTCTCTCACCTTCATTGGACTGCAGAGTAACAGGGAAAAATGAAATCCTACGTCACTGCTTCTAATGAAATGTATTCATGTGTCCCCCATCGTCGATCTGCCTTCCCCCTCCCTTTTTCTGAGCTGTGGAAGACACAAGCACAGAGCAAACTTTTTACACAATATGTCAACATACTCAATAAGGGAAGCCATTAATTCCATGTGCAAACCGTGGTGGCACTACTTAACTGTCATTGATTTGATCCAATGCATCTCCTCTTCCAACAGTCCTCTCCCCAGATCATTAACAAAAAAAACAATTGGGAAGAAAAAGAGAAAAAAAAATCAAACCATTAACCAAATATTCAAATATAACACATCCTCCGACCACATGCCTTGCAATTCCTACATGTGAGACTATCAACCACATGCCTTGCAATTTTTACATGTGAGACTATCATTCATTCTCAAAATAGCAAAACAATGAAATAAAATATAAACCAGGTTTCCCAAAACCATCCATTCAATCTCACATCACTTCTCACACACACCCTCAATTGGAACAGCATCCTGTCCCTGAGACTCGACACCTCTTAAGTCAGCACAATCACCCCTACTGGTTCCTATTCAAACACCTTTCAGTCCACACAACTACAGATCAAAACACCTAGAAAATAAATTTTAAAAATGTACATTCACGCTCACTCATACATACAAAAATCAAATTAAATTAATATGACATAAAATAAACACTTTCATCCAATTCCTCATTGTCACAACCCATTCAATCCTGAACATCAGAGTTCTTAGAAAAGAAATAAAATCCAAAGCCAATCAAACCTCACAATTCAACATCATCCACACATCCTGAGCACAGGCTGTTACCTTAACCAAAACAAACTCTCATTTAAATGATATGAACTGAAATAAAAAAATGACATCGCTCACTCCTTCACTCCTGCACCAAAATCCCTTTTATACATACTCAATAATCTCTCAACCACACAAAATAACCAACATCTTCTCTCATTCTCAGCCACACAGATCATTTCAACCTCATCCTTCATACTATAAACATATACTTTCACCACACTCGTTAATCATTTCACATTCTTGACAAACAAAGGTTAGTTTGCTTCTCCCTCTCCTTCTCTTCCATCAGGCTACACTCATTATCAGGCTAATACCATCTCTTCTCTATCCCTGCACTCAAAAAGGTCTAGCAGAACCTCTTTTTCAACCTGTAGACACCCCAGCCTGCTAGAACTGGGTGATATCTCCAGGTTATTCCTTCAATCAAACAGGCCGCCCTAATCAAATGTAAATAACCTCATCTGATTTGGCTCCCATCCAACAGCCTCCTACCCTCTTTTCTTAAATTAGCCGCTTCCTGTCTCAACCTCTCCCCCGTTGTATAAATAACTGTCATCACTTTACAACTGTCTTCTGCATCTTCACCTCTAACCTCTACTTCCCCTGCTCCTAACTACCTAGCTCCATTCCGTCTCCCTGTTTGCAGCTGTACAACTGCACACTCCTATCTTCACCTCTGTGACCTCTCTCCTGTTGCGTCCAGTCTCACTCCCTGCTTTGCCCCCCTCGGGCCGTTTACTGCTTAATAAAGATAGCCCGGGTCACTCTTTATGAGTTCCCGTGACCTAAAATAAATCTCTTTACCCCATGACCCCCCTGAAATTCAACAAAAGGTTAGTCATTACACACACAAATCATTTATAATAACTGCTAAAACACAATCTTACATCAAAACAGCTACTAAACAAACCCCCTGTCACTATTATCCCACTGTGACCCAAGGATTCTGCAATCAATATAGATATACCATTCTAACAGCATTTCAACATAGTTTCATTTTATCAAGCTATATTTTAAACTCCAGTCAAACACAACATCATTATTCTAAGCTCACAATTGTACATGTCACACAGATTAAAACAATTACTTTTTTAACACATCATTTAAGTAATAAAATTACAACCTAACTACCCCCCTTTGTAAGGGCATACCCTTGTGTAAAACAACCTTGCTTCCCCCACAGACTTAATGTATATATTTTGTTCCCACTTTTAAATGATACATTTACCCAGAGTAGTTAAATTGTGTGTCTAACCTGGTCACAGGCAAACGAAATCATTCCCTTAATATAGACTCACTGCAATGTTTTGCAGTATAAACCCCAAATTGATTTCCTCCCCAATGACTATCTCCCATAATCTACAACATCACACATGTACACACTTGTTTTGTGCAGTGCACACAGTATTTCCCTTCTCAATAAATAGCCACTGATAAGGTTAGTTTTGTGAAATTTTAACCTATTACCGGCAACGTCCATCAACTCATTCTCAACTTCCTCCCTTAAACCAACCACTGATAAGTCACCTATCTCTACCCCGCGTACACATAAATACAATGCACAATATACAAATATAACCATAATAGATAATATAGAATATCCTCTCACCCGTTATTCCTGTCCCCTGAGCGAATTACGAATTACGAATGCATTGATCCACGTTGTATCGCGCATGCGCAGTGGCCAACGTTGCTCCCCGGACGATGTATTCCGGCAAAGCATAACTACACACTGCCACGACATTCACAACATGCCACGTTCTCTACCCTTCCCCAAACATCATTCTCAAAACTCGAAACGTAACATATCGCTCGCAAACGCCACACAACAACAGCACGCAAGCTAACTAGCTTAGCCAGCCTCCATGCGAGGTTCAAGGCCCTCACGGGAGCCGTGCCTTTCAAGATCCATTCATCCACGCAATTCGCTCAGTACCAATCAAAGCATAAACAACTCACATAAGCCTAAAATAACCACTTTAAAAGAACAAACTATTGTAAAAGAATTTAAAAACATTCTCATATATCAACGCCGTTACACAGATCAACATTAATCATTCCTCCTACCCGTCTCTCCGCCTGGTCGCACGCGCCGTGAACGCTACACACTCTCCATTCAACA
Source organism: Notolepis coatsorum (assembly GCF_963971535.1). Lineage (NCBI taxonomy): Eukaryota > Metazoa > Chordata > Actinopteri > Aulopiformes > Paralepididae > Notolepis > Notolepis coatsorum. Next base: position 13,347,146 of record NC_140177.1, read on the forward strand.
CCATGACGTCATCCACATGCGACTTCTTTCATTCACCATGACTAACCATGACGTCATCATCCTGCGACTTCTGTCATTCACGTTACTCTTGTACACAATTTCTATCGCATCATATACAACCACTAAAACGACCCCAATCACTGCAACGAACGCATCGACTCGCCTTCTAACAACAATTTCTCTCACAGCGTTTCGCAAATGTCTTCACAACGGCGCTCTAACATCTCTAGAATACTGCATCTTCTCCGCCAAGCTAAACCAGTTAGCTCCAACCTCCAATACGATTTGCTCCAGACTAGTATTGATCCGATCCACGTCACACATAACAACCTTCGTCAAGCTTGCTACTGATCACATACAATTTACACAAATACACAAATACAAACAAACCGAGACATCGATTACATGGCGCAACGCTATTAACCTTGGATTCTTGTGTAAGCCGACTTCTCATCTAAAAATTGATCACTGAACATACACTACACTACATTCTTTCCTCAAATATTTTACCTAAACTAAACCCTCGCTTCGTACACTGTCCCTTACTTAGGCCGCCCTCGCACGTCGCCTCCTAACTAGAGATTCCTCATCACTTTTTTCTCTTCGCGGAATCAGGATTTCCTGTACTACACCACGGTTTTCAGTACCCTACACTACACTCCGTTCTCCGTTCTCTTCGTGGAACCAGGCTGCCCTGTGCTACACCACGGTTTTTCTCTTCGTGGAACCAGGCTGCCCTGTACTACCCCGGTTCTCCCATTAAACTCTCCATTCTCTTTTCTCTTCGTGGAACCCGGCTACCCCCGTACTACCACGGTTTTCTCATTAAACTCTCCATTCTCTTTTCTCTTCGTGGAACCCGGCTACCCCCGTACTACCACGGTTTTCTCATTAAACTCTCTATTCTCTTTTCTCTTCGCGGAACCAGGCCACCCCCGTACTTCACCACGGTTTTCCTATTCCACTCCTTAAAATCTGACTACTCCTCTTTCGCTTTGACCCTTTTAACCTCCTTCCAGTTAAGAGTACCCTCCTCCCGTTCGGATGCACTCCTTCCCCTACTTAGATGCACCTCTCCCCGTAAGGTTTAGGCAGTCCGCTACGACGGTACAACCAGCTCCTTTCTTAGGACTGCTTTGTCCGACGCCGGCCCCTCTCCCCCAACAGAGATGCAGGTCTCCACTTCCGGCGGTAAGGTCTCCTCTCATGAACGGAAGAAGCCCCCTTATTTTACCTTCAGGTGCAGTTTAAGGCTGGGTCCCTTTCCAATCTTAGGAGAGACAATCCAGATTCCTCTGAATTGACACCCCTCATCCCTCTGCTTCCCAGCATTTTCTTTTCAAAAACACTGATCACAGAAGCACAACTCGCCTACTAACCCTGTATCGGCTAGTAAGGTTACTGTGGCCTGACTGTACATTGAGCCAGGTGCATTTATGGTCTCTGCCATAACGCTCTCCCAACCGGCTGGCGACCCAGTCGATAGCGACCTCATAGTCCGTCATCAAGTCAGGACCCCAAGCGGCTGACTGTCCGTAGTACCTATCAGCCACTCAGTTTAGAAACCGACGGTCTTGTCCCCACCCCGCTTGCTCTGGGCATGGAAATATTGACCGTTTTCGCCAGCCTAGCCTGTTCACGGCAGGAGCCGTGCCCCCTACGGTGCACCGCCCTGCTCCTAGGTGTGGACTGTCGCCCACGTACCACCCAGTGCCCACACCAACTTACGTGCGACGTTTCCTGGGCCGACTAGACGGTACCACAGTGGTATGTTATTTCATACCTCGTTACGCACGAGGGCCTTCAGTTTCTCCCCAGCACTATAGGTTTGTGTTTAACGTGCGCCCAGACTCTTGCGAGCCCACTGCCGCCTGTTTTGGGCTAGAGGTTCGGGGTGCCTAATCCCCTCCCTAACCCTTCTTATGAACCACTACGTCACGCACAGTCCCACTTCCCGCTATCTGTGACTAATCTCCGTTCTACTGCTCCTACGCCGGTCCCCTCAAATATGACTAATAACTCTTCGTCGGCTGCCGCTCTTATATAATCAAAAAAAAAAATATTCGCAAGTTTCATCCTCCTGCTCACAACGACATTGCACAAACACGCTGCTCGCATTCACTGTAATACAACTCAAAATAAGCAGGTTCAGTTTTGGACATCCTAATCTAACATCACCACCAGTCCTGTAAGCAAACAATACACATATCCACCCTGGGTCCTACTGTGGCTATACACGACCATCAATATTCCTATTCACCCCATGTCTCTCTCATCCTCCAGACAGCCTCCCACTCTGTACTGCAAATCTCCAACTTCCCGGTTCTTTTTCTGCATGCTCATTATGTGAACAAATCAGAACGGGTCTTAAAAACGGCACTAACTGTTGTATATTCACAACATGAATATCCATTAATTACAGCACAGTAGTGAGGTTGTTAACTAGAGGAAGGGAAAGATCACAGTGTGATAGAAACAATGGTCCTCATCTGGGCTCCCAAATTTAGCCAGTAGAGAATAAGTTGTATACAGCCAGACAACCGGTAGCTATGGTCCAATATTCATTTAATTGCAGCGTGGGCCGAGTGGAATAATGCATTGGTTACATACAGGACACTTCAAACACAATACATGATTGTACAAAAAGGATTTGATGCAGGTAAATCACAATAGCCCTCGTTGGCTTTTTACATCAAAAGACAGTATTGTACATACATTTTAGTCATGTTATGTTAATGAAATAAGACCATAGTACTCTCTGTCACCACATGATAAACCTGGGCCTAAGATAGGCATCTTATCACATTATTCCATATACAGTTTCTACTCACATAGGGACAAAGTAGACCATGGTCGTGGTGGTGGTGGAGGACGCAGACTCAGACCCCCTGGGTAACGGTGTGTGGCGGGTGTCCTGAGCTGGCCTGCCTCTCTATTCTTACTGTTCCATACTTATAGATTTCATGACCTCACTTTTCTTAACCTAGTTCCACCAATCACCAGTATCTAAACACAGGCAGTCCTCATTTGGTGTCTCCTGGTCGTATGTGTCTGTAACAGCCATGGGTAGCCCCCTCCTTTTTGGCCAGAGGGGGGGTTGGACTGTGGCCTCCTTTGAATGAATCACTCATGTTAACATTCCTTCTATTTGGTTCTTCTGTAAGTTACTTTTCTAATAGGTTACTATACTCTTGTTTTATTATTCCAACATTGTTTTTCATTTCTAAACTAATATAATGCAATTATGTTTCCTGTGACCTCTAATCTTGGTTAGACAACTGTCTTTACTGCTGTAGTCACCGTTTTTCTGTGGTGTGTGACTGAGTAAACAATGTCGTCATGAGGTGTCGCCTGGTGATTTTCAACATGATGAGGTCTGGTGTCTTCTGCCTTAATAGTGTTTGTGTTGATATAATATTAACCCAGTATAGTCAGTGCGTCTTAGGTTAATACTATTCAATTCACAAGAGCCATCCCAAAAACCCCATCTACCAAACTGGCACTTTGTATTTTCTGAATCTATTATTGCAACCACATTCTTACAGAGGCATTTCCGCTGTTTGGTCCATTCTTGCTGTGCTCAACTGTCACATGTCTAGGTGTTCGGTTTCCTGGGGGGGTTTGGAATGGCTGCTTGTTCCATCACTCTGAGAGTCTATGTGTGATGAACTATTTACCATCACTACAGATACTTTCAGTTTTCTGGGTTAATCTAACATTTTTGATTATGAAATCATGAAATTATGAAGTCAAGGTTACCACACCTGTATACCGGATTATTCTACCGACGACAGCCCGCCTTCCCAGGCACGGATTATGCTTTGTATACATTGATTATTCCATGGATAAAGACCCCCGACACTGCCGTGTGTTGGAACCCCCCCCCCCCTGGAGAGGACGCAAGGTGAGGAGACGCTCTGCAAGACGAGGTCGCTTCACGTCTCTCCTCCGTGGACCGGATGACGCCGGCCCACAAAGAGTCCACCTGCTTTCATCTGTGGTCCAAGGATCGCCGGCGCATTGAACGGCACTACAGTGGGTTCACCTGGGATACCCTTGGCCGGATGAGGCAGTCGGATTCTACCCCCCCCCCCTTCCTACTCCTGTCGGCTTACAAGCGACCGGATTAACCCCCTCTAGTGTATCCAGTATATAATCATTAAAGTATCATTGCTGTTATTCCTTAAACTATTCCAGGTCGTATATGTACCGCCTGCGCCTTCAGAGATTGGACATTCTCTATTGATATACCGACGAATACTCTTGCCATAAAAGTGCATACTAATTCCATTCATAAATGTGATTGATTTGATTAAGTGCTTGCTCTACACACCATCGCTGTGTAGAAATAAAGACCTATTTCTAATTCGTACATTTGTGTTGGATCCGTTTCATCTACGTGACAGTGTTCATCATAATATATTTATGCCGTGTACTGGGTGGCCGAATATTAAGTACAAAGGTAGTGGTAGTAAGTATCATATCTAGTAATACAGTCAGGGAATTGTACCCCTCAGTTACACCTTGTATATTCCTTGTACAATATGCATTGAATATCCATTCTAGCCTACTGAACATCCCATAATAGTCTCCATTCTACTATTGGTCGAGACCTTGGTGCCAGGCTGCCATACCCCCCAGACCCAGTTCAAACGTACCGCTCAACATGTACGAACAAGTCCTAGTTCCGCGTAGGAATCTGGCTACCGCACCACTAATGGGACTATTTGTTCATAGTGCGTATATATACTGCGCTACTAAAGTAGGACTTTCTTTTTAGTCCAGTTTCTTACCCTCCAATAGAGTGACAGACGTAAAGCCTCCCCGCGACGCCACGTGTGGGAGTAAGGCCAAGTTCGGCCTACCATCGGTATTGAGACATCGTGTATATTAATATTTGAATAGTCATATTTGGCACTATATCGTCGAGTTGGACGTAGTCTATTAAGCTAATAATAGTCTATTCATATGTAGTGCTTCGTGCGGTGAGAATACTATCGTAGTCAGTACCCCATCGTTTCGGGCAGAGAACTGGCTGCTTATCCAGGGTGGCCGACCCCATGTGAGGCTGCACCCGAGGAGCCCCAGAGCCGACGAGCGAGTGGACCTGCATACCGGATTATTCTACCGACGACAGCCCGCCTTCCCAGGCACGGATTATGCTTTGTATACAGTGATTATTCTATGGATAAAGACCAACACTGCCGTGTGTTGGAAACCCCCCCCCCGGAGAGGACGACAGGTGAGGAGACGCTCTACACGACGAGGTCGCTTCACGTCTCTCCATCGTGGACCGAAGGAAGCCGGCCCACAGAGAGTCCAACTGCTTTCATCTGTGGATCGAGGATCGCTGAGGCACCGAGCCGCACAACCGTGGGTTCTCCCAGGATACCCTCGGCCAGACGGATACAGCCAGACTCTACCCCCCCCCCCCCCTTCTCCAGTTGTCTTACAAGCGACCGGAATTCCCCCCTAGTGTATCTAGTTCTATAATCATTAAAGTATCATTGCTGTTATTCCTTAACTATTCCAGGTCGTATATGTACCACCTGCGCCTTCAGAGATTGGACATTCTCTATTGATATACCGACGAATACTCTTGCCATAAAAGTGCATACTAATTCCCATTCATAAATGTGATTGATTTGATTAAGTGCTTGCTCTACACACCATCGCTGTGTAGAAATAAAGACCTATTTCTAATTCGTACATTTGTGTTGGATCCGTTTCATCTACGTGACAGTGTTCATCATAATATATTTATGCCGAGTACTGGGTGGCCGAATATTAAGTACAAAGGTAGTGGTAGTAAGTATCATATCTAGTAATACAGTCAGGGAATTGTACCCCTCAGTTACAATTGGTCCTTCGAGCCGGAGGGTAATTAGTGTAATATTAATATAGTGTTATTAATATTGAAATGGCCTATGATGAACACTCCACGAAACGATCCTCCTAACCAACGCCCGCAGCGCGAACGACGGCTCCCTCAGTACTTAGAGGCTTACGCTGTCAGTCAACAACCTAGTCTTCTACTAACAGTAAACGCGGTAAAACTATAAAGTAAAAGTATGTCTAACCCCAACGCCCAGACTACCCCGACCATAGAGGCCCCTACGGGTTCTAATGTAACTGACCAAGTTCACGGTGGGGACCAGTGGGAACCAGACATGACTTCACACCCCGCCAGTACTGAAGAAGTAGTCCCCGATGAGTCCCGGGAGGAATACAACGCTACAGAGAGAGAACTCGGCACGGAAGAAGACGGGGAGAGCACCGTGGAGATAGAGCTCCAAGGCTCCGCAAGGAGTACCCCGAGGGAAGGCTCCCCTATACAACCGCCTTCTCCCAGCGAGGCAGAGAGGACCCTACAGCAGGCCTTCCTCATCAGCCTGAACGCCGCTGCTGAACGCGACCGACTGCAGATCCAGCAGCGGAGCGAAGAAGAGCATATACGTCTAGAAATAAGACGCATTCAGAGGGAAGAGAATGTGGCCCGAGACCGAGCAGACAGCCAGCGAGCAGCTGCTGGTGCTCTACGGGACGCAGAGCGCGACAGACAGCAAGCGCAACTAATAGAACAGCTGATCAGACGGACAACACCCTCTCCCTCCGCCAGAGGCTCCAGGAACTCGTCTAGACACACCTCCAGGGCGGCATCCCCTAGCCGAGTAAACAACCCTGAACTTGACCAACAGACGAGGTCTATACCCCCCACAGACCACCTCCCCCCACCGGTCCAAGCAAGACCTAGCAACCGGGAAGGAGCAGCATATCCTGTGGAGAGGCTAAACCAGAGACTACAAGCACTGGATGACCTAACTGAAGACGAAGAGGAAGAGGAGGAGAACCACGCCCGACGACAGCACAGTACTCTACCGGACCAGGAGGTCCGGTACAGCCCAGGCTATACTCCCGCGGAGCTGCGCTACAGACCCCCGACTCTATACACGGGTGAGCACGACGCACGACCCGCACCGAGGAACAGCACCTGGACAAGCGGGCCATGGTACACTGCCGGTACCAGCCCATACCAAGGAGCGGGAGGAGACTCGCCTAGGAGGCCTCTCCCCCAACGCTCGCCGATGTATCCACAGTCAGCGTCATACATTGGCACGCCTATGGTACCCGACTTCACCCAAGAGAACCGGGCCCAGTATACAGAACTCCGCATGTGTCTGGAGACCATGTTGGTGGATGTATTGGATGAACGCCATAAATACGCCATCCTACTGAAGCACTTAAAGGTACCCCGCGCACATAATGTAGCGCTCGCCTACGCGACTTCCACCACCCCATACACAGCAGCGCTGGTAGCATTGGACCAGAGGTATGGGCGCATATGGGATTACGTGATCCAGGAGATCCGACACATCGACCGCTTACCCCCAGCAATAGACAATCGAGCACTGGACGACCTGTCCATCAGAGTGCAGTCCCTGGTAGGGATGTTGGGAGCGCAGAGAGAGAAGGGGAGGCATGAACTTTACGCCAACTCAAATGTGGAAAGGATCTTGGAGAAGCTGCCGCCCGCTCGACAGGAGCGTTTTAGGCGGCAGAGAGACCACCGAGACCCGAATGGCCCCGAACCGAACCTCCTCGATCTAGCAGACTTCCTGGCGAGAGAAGTCAGCAGCCTACGGCTAGATACATTCGGACGGAGCACCCCTGGCTCCAGAGAAGGAACCAGACGACTAAATGATGGAAGAAGATCGGTGACTGTGATGCACCAATCGGAGTCAGTACCGAGCAGCAGGAGCCACAGTACCCCCTCCAGAACGGAGAAGTGGAAGATAGTGTGCCCCTACTGTGAGAAAGAACACTGGCTAGCGCAATGTGACTCCTTCCCCAAGCTGAACGCGGAGGAAGCAAGTCAATGGATAAAGTCCAACAAGCGCTGTTTTCGCTGTGCGCGCTCACACATGGCAGCCGAATGCCGCTTAAAGAAAAGGTGCACCAAGTGCGATGGAGCCCATCTGGACATACTTCACGACAGTAACAGACGGCGCCCTTCACCCGCACCATCCAGCAGCAAAGCGAGCGTCATGTACATCGATCCCGCCAGCAGCAGTGGAGCCCGAGTACTCCTAAAAGTAGTGCGTGTGACACTAAGCTACCAGAATAAAGTCCTGGACACTTACGCCGTCCTCGATGACGGGTCAGAGAAGACCCTTCTGCTCGCCTCCGCTGCGGCCCAGCTAGGGCTGCGGGGAAGCGAAACCCAAATGACAATTCGGACAATAAGACGAGATTTGAAGACGATAAAGGGCGAGAATGTCTCACTCTATCGCAGCAAGCGGCCAGCCTGAGCGACGGTACCAGATTACAGACGCTTTCACCAGCCAAGAAATAGGACTGTCGCGGTACACATACCCCGTCGCCAAGCTGATGGAGAAATATGCACATCTGCGCAAGTTACCGATCCCGCTCATAGACAATGCTATGCCGACCCTGTTGATAGGCTCCGACCATGCAGACCTCATTGTCCCGATAGACCGGGTTCATACCGGACCCCGAGGCTGTCCTGCAGCAGTCGAGACCCGTTTGGGATGGACTCTCCAAGGCCCGCTCGCCAAATCTCTCAACCGAAGTACAGCCACTAGATGTCTCCACTCCCGAGTCACAGAGGGAGAAACCGCACTCCTGCAACACGTAGAGCGGCTATGGACCTTGGAACAAATGCCCTTTAAGAACGGAAAGATAGACATTCGCTCTAAAGATGATATTTACGCCATTCACCTCCTCGAGACAGGGACCAAGAGAGTCCCGGTCAACGGCGTGTTGAGATACGCCACGCCACTCCTGCGGCGAGAAGGAATGCCTACTTTCCACGCCAAGACAGACGCCACAGAACGGTACCTGCTGAACACGGAGCGGCGCTTAGCCAAGAATCCCGCCCAAGAGAGTGTATACCGCGCTGAGATTGAGAAGCTCATCACAGCGGGACACGTCACAAAGATGGACATTAAAGAGGCTGACCAGACCACTGAATCGTGGTACGTGCCTCACCACAAGGTCCATCACAACGGTAAAGACCGTATAGTATTTAACTGCAGCTACCAGATCGGATCCCAAAATCTGAATAAAGAGTTACTGCCCGGTCCCACACTCGGCCCCTCCCTACTCGGCGTTCTACTCCGCTTCCGCCAGGAAAAGGTGGCCATCAGCGGGGGCATTAAAGGAATGTTCCTGCAGGTGAGATTAGTAGAGGAGGACAAGCCCCTGTTACGGTTCCTATGGAGAGAGAAGCCAGGAGATGAGCACCCAGCCATCTACCAATGGGAAGTCCTCCCCTTCGGAACGACGTGCAGCCCCTGCTGTGCTACATTTGCACTACAGAAACATGTAGCAGAGGACCCAGCAGCGGACGAAGAGGTCCGACACAGCGTAAAGAACAGCTTCTACGTAGACAACTGTCTACAAAGCCTTTCAACCCAGGAAGAAGCCGAGGCTCTCCTGATTAAACTCCGCGCCTCATTGATCAAAGGCGGCTTTGATCTCAGGCAGTGGGCCAGCAGCGATCCGCAAGTACTGCGCAGCCTCTCCTCCGAGGACAAGGCAGCCAGCAGCGAGACCTGGATGGCTACAATCCCGGGAGAAGCCCAGGAGATGACCCTGGGATTGGTGTGGCGATTCAAAACAGATTCGCTTCACTACAGACACAAGCCCCTGACTACGGAGCAGGGAAGGCCGGCGGCGGCGCCGACCACCAGACGGAGTGTGTACACAACACTCGCCCGACAATATGACCCGCTAGGATGTATTCTACCGTACACCACCAGGGCAAGAAATGATTGTACGAGCATTGTGGGACAAGGACCAGGGCTTGGACGACCCCATTCCCGCACACCTTGCATCCACCTGGAGAGAGTGGGAGATGGAGCTCCACTCACTCCCAGGCGTTAATATGCGCCGAAGCTACTTCCCACCCACGGTGAGGCCAGAGACATGTAAAATGGACTTACACGTCTTCAGTGACGCCTCAGAGGTCGCATACGGATCAGTAGCCTACTTGCGGGCCCAAGAAGAGGGGGGAGAGATCTACACAGCATTTGTCCTCGCCCGCTCGAGAATAGCCCCACGCAAGCAACAATCTATCCCACGCCTAGAGCTCTGCGCAGCCCTAGCCGGAGCGCACCTAGCCACGCTCATCCAACGTGAGCTCACCATACCGGTGTCTAGAACAATCCTGTGGTCAGATTCCACGACAGTACTCGCCTGGATCAAATCGGACTCATGCAAGTACAAAGTCTTCGTGGGAGTCAGAGTCACCGAGATTCAAGACTTAACCGAAGAGTTAACCGGAGAAACAGAGTGGCGCTACGTTGATACAAAACAGAACCCAGCTGACGTCATCACCCGGGGAATGCCCCTAGATGACCTCACCCGTCGCAATGTCTACAGTGACGGCCCAGCATTCCTAAAGCTCCCGGAAGGAGAGTGGCCCACGCCTATCCCGAGGGAAGCCAGTCAGGAGGAGGCTGAGAATAAGAAGCCTGTGTTCTGTGGATTGAGCACTGTTATCTCCGCAGACCCCAACATAGATGATTGCACTACCATAGAGAGTGCACAACAAAGGACATTCCTGCGGCACCACCCGGAGTGTAAGTCCCCCGCTGAAATGTCAGCAGCTAACTACGAGGAAGCAGAATTGCTTCTACTGCAGCGAGCCCAGAGAGACTCGTTCCCCGATGAATTGGCCTGTCTACAGGGAGGAAAGCCCGTCCCATCCGACAGCAGATTAATTCATCTGGCCCCCGAGAGCGACGCTCATACCCTCATCAGAGTGGGTGGTCGCCTACGCAGAGCCCCCAATCTACCGGATGACATTAAATACCCGATCGTATTGAACAGCCGACACAAGGTCACAGAGCTGATTATAAAGAAATACGATGAGGATGTACATCACGCAGGAGCAGAAAGAGTCTTCGCGGAGATCAGACGTCGTTACTGGATCCTACAAGGAAGAGAGGCGGTACGACGCTTCCAGCGAACATGTCTAGACTGCCGCAAGTGGCGCGCGCAGCCCAGCATACCAAGGATGGCTGACCTTCCTCCATGTCGCCTCCGAATCGGTGACAAGCCATTCCACTCAACGGGTGTGGACTGCTTTGGCCCGCTGCACATAAAGAAAGGAAGAGGAACCGAGAAGCGGTGGGGCATTGTATTCAAATGCATGACCACCAGAGCGATACACATCGAGCTTCTCCCGACCATGAGCACAGACTCATTCCTTATGGCCTTCCGTAGATTCACATCACGGAAAGGAAGACCGTCTACACTATTGTCCGATCATGGGACAAACTTCAAAGGCGGCGAAAGAGAGCTGAGAGAGAGCTTCCAAGCTATGGGCCCAGAACTTAAGACCCACCTCGCTCCAGCACAGATTGACTTCCAATTCAACCCCCCAAACGCACCCCACTTCGGTGGTACTTGGGAACGGGAAGTGCGTTCCATAAAGACAGCCCTGTACGCAGTACTTGGGGCCCAGACTGTGGCGGAAGAAGTCCTAATGACAGTCCTCACGGAGATTGAGGGAGTATTGAACTCTAAGCCCCTCGGCTACGTCTCCAGCGATGTGGCGGATATCGACCCAGTTACCCCCAACACACTCCTGATGGGGCGGCTAGATCCCGCGTTACCCCAGACAATGTACCGGCCTGAAGAAGCGAACGGCCGACGAATGTGGAGGTACAGCCAAGTATTAGCCGACAAGTTTTGGAGCAGTTTCCTACTACACTACCTACCGTCTCTACAGACCCGCCAGAAGTGGGTAAAGGAGAGAGACAATTTGACAGAAGGAACGGTCGTCATGATTATTGATCAATCACTGCCCAGAGCTATGTGGCCGGCCGGCCGCGTAAGCAAAGTGATCACCGGTGCCGACGGCAAGGTCCGAGCAGCTGAAGTGTTTGTCCAGGGTCGCACTTACACCCGTCCCGTGGCGAGGCTCATAGAACTGCCCCGACTCCCAGACACAATCGATGATGACCATGACCCTATAACCCTATGACTTTGTGAAGTTTACTGACCCCTACAGCAAACCCTTATGTGTAAATAGACAACGCGATTAATCTGTCTCTGCTTAACTGATTAGGTCTGGGACCAATCAGGGGGTGGCTGTTGTGAAGGGCCAGATTAAACCGAATATATATATTTATTATATATATATATTTAATTGTATTTGTATATTCTCTAATATTCCTTGATATCCCTTGTATATTCCTTGTACAATATGCATTGAATATCCATTCTAGCCTACTGAACATCCCATAATAGTCTCCATTCTACTATTGGTCGAGACCTTGGTGCCAGGCTGCCATACCCCCCAGACCCAGTTCAAACGTACCGCTCAACATGTACGAACAAGTCCTAGTTCCGCGTAGGAATCTGGCTACCGCACCACTAATGGGACTATTTGTTCATAGTGCGTATATATACTGCGCTACTAAAGTAGGACTTTCTTTTTAGTCCAGTTTCTTACCCTCCAATAGAGTGACAGACGTAAAGCCTCCCCGCGACGCCACGTGTGGGAGTAAGGCCAAGTTCGGCCTACCATCGGTATTGAGACATCGTGTATATTAATATTTGAATAGTCATATTTGGCACTATATCGTCGAGTTGGACGTAGTCTATTAAGCTAATAATAGTCTATTCATATGTAGTGCTTCGTGCGGTGAGAATACTATCGTAGTCAGTACCCCATCGTTTCAGGCAGAGAACTGGCTGCTTATCCAGGGTGGCCGACCCCATGTGAGGCTGCACCCGAGGAGCCCCAGAGCCGACGAGCGAGTGGACCTGCATACCGGATTATTCTACCGACGACAGCCCGCCTTCCCAGGCACGGATTATGCTTTGTATACAGTGATTATTCTATGGATAAAGACCAACACTGCCGTGTGTTGGAAACCCCCCCCCCGGAGAGGACGACAGGTGAGGAGACGCTCTACACGACGAGGTCGCTTCACGTCTCTCCATCGTGGACCGAAGGAAGCCGGCCCACAGAGAGTCCAACTGCTTTCATCTGTGGATCGAGGATCGCTGAGGCACCGAGCCGCACAACCGTGGGTTCTCCCAGGATACCCTCGGCCAGACGGATACAGCCAGACTCTACCCCCCCCCCCTTCTCCAGTTGTCTTACAAGCGACCGGAATCCCCCCCTAGTGTATCTAGTTCTATAATCATTAAAGTATCATTGCTGTTATTCCTTAACTATTCCAGGTCGTATATGTACCACCTGCGCCTTCAGAGATTGGACATTCTCTATTGATATACCGACGAATACTCTTGCCATAAAAGTGCATACTAATTCCCATTCATAAATGTGATTGATTTGATTAAGTGCTTGCTCTACACACCATCGCTGTGTAGAAATAAAGACCTATTTCTAATTCGTACATTTGTGTTGGATCCGTTTCATCTACGTGACAGTGTTCATCATAATATATTTATGCCGAGTACTGGGTGGCCGAATATTAAGTACAAAGGTAGTGGTAGTAAGTATCATATCTAGTAATACAGTCAGGGAATTGTACCCCTCAGTTACAATAAGCGTTGGCGTTTCTTACCTGGACACGCTACTATTTCCAAATCAAATGTATATAATAGGTATTATGTTTCATCATGAATGCATGAAAGGGGGGGGGGGGGTCGTTTCTGATGCTTTGATTGGCAGTAACGGCATTCGTATTGAACACTAAAAACGCTGATCAGCTGGATCGGTATCAAAACATTGTTGGATCAAGCTGAAAATGATGTCAGATAGTCCTTACCTGTGGTCAGGGGTATTCCAAAAAGAATATTCCAATTGTCTGATCGCGATTTCCAGTATTGGTGTCCATCTGGTCCCGGACATAATTTGGCACAATTTATGGATTGAGTGTTCCAGATGTGTTTCGAAGTGGTCGGATGAAGCAACTTACTCGGCTCCATCTAAATATAGCGCCCGGAGACATGAGTGTAACACAGAGTTAGATATAAGGTTTCAAAGGGTTGGCGACACTGCCATCTGGCAGGATGCGGCCAGTATTGCACTTTGGCGATCTCAAAATCCTTTCATATGGCAACACCTAGGTCAGTGGAAGAATAATGAATACAAATATCGAATAAAAGAAAAAATTACCAAAACCCAAGATATCTCTGGTCTGGCAATTAAAGAGTTAAGCCTACTGCCAGCAGGCACATTTAAAAAAATATAATCTGATTGATTGGGGTAATGAGGGACTTAAAATTAGCCTATAGATATTCATTTAACTTGTCTGCGACATCTTCCCGTTCGGAAATCATGGTTTTTGGGGATCGACACCTCCCCTTTTTGAACTAAAACGGCCATGCGCAATTATCCTGATTACTGAAGTCTGGTTCGAATTAACGAGATTGTTTGAGCCCGAATGAGCCTTTGAGAAACCGAGATAGCCTGACTTCAATCATCGGGTTCATTTGGCTAATAGGACTTTTGATCGACTTAGTTGAACCAGGTACGGGGAACGGGGCCCTGGTGTCCTTTCTGCCTCTCTGCATACCTGGTCAATGGTCTCCAACTACAAACCCGCAAGGCCGCTACTCTCTGCATCTTCTAACTACACACCCCTACACTCTGCATCTTCTTCTTTTTTTTTAATCCCCCCCCCCTCCTTTTTTCCGTTTTTTTCCCATCCCAATGTTAGTCGTTATGCCAATTCCCAATCCCCTTCCTGGTCGTTGCGCACCAACCCCCTACAGTCTGTCTGGGAGAGTGGAGGCTATCACATGCTTTCTCCAACACATGTGTACCCAATTAACCGCTTCTTTTCACCTGGCAGCGCGGACTCTCACTGGGAGAGTGTAACGTGTGGAAGGATCACACTACCTCCCCCAGGTCTTTCCCTCGCTGTGCAGGCCAGGCGCCCCGACCGAACTGTAGGAGTCGCTGTTTATAACGACCAGGACCCACCCTCGCCGGGTTTCCCACCCTCTAACACTGCCAATTGTAACGTTCTGGGTTCTCGGGTCTGGTTGACCTGAGATCCCGGCTACCATCCTGTCACCTGTCACTTTCCTCCCCTTTGATTGTATTATTGGTTGTCACCTGCATGGGATTGGCTGTCACTCTGTGGAACGTGTGGAATGTCTGGTGGTATGTTGCCCTTAAATAACTCCTGTCTTCTCTGTTCCTCGTCGGCTCTTCACACAATCTCCAGAACCAGTATGCGTCGGTACCAAGAGACGAGTGCTGCGATGACTTGTATTCTCTCCTATTGCTCTCTATTGTTTAGTACTCTTATTTACCTAACTGCTCTACGGTGTGTTCCTAATAAAGAGGATACCCGAATTGTGAAGAACGAACCTACTCTCCGTCTCCTTATTGCCAACCACTATTGGAACTCTACACTCTTACCTGGTGCCACCGTAACACCAATTGTGTTAGTATGGATGGTCGGCCAACCCGGAAGCACCACAGCTGGATTCGATCCCACTGTCTCTGTGGTGGTGGGCAGACGCTTGGTCCGCTGCGCCACCCGGCCGCCTCTCTGCATCTTCTAACTACACACCATCAAGGCCCCTATGCTCTACATCTTCTAACTACACACCCTCAAGACCCCTACGCTCGACATCTTCTAACTACACACCCTCAAGACCCCTACGCTCTGCATCCTTTAATCTAACTATACACACCCTCAAGACCCCTATGCTCTACATCTTCTAACTACACACCCTCAAGACCCCTACGCTCAACATCTTCTAACTACACACCATCAAGACCCCTACGCTCTGCATCCTTTAATCTAACTATACACACCCTCAAGACCCCTATGCTCTACATCTTCTAACTACACACCCTCAAGACCCCTACGCTCTGCATCTTCTAACTACATGCACCCTCAAGACCTCTCCGCTCTACATCTTCTAACTACACACCCTAAAGACCCATACACTCTACATCTTCTAACTACACACCCTCAAGACTCCTACGCTCTGCATCTTCTAACTACACACCCTCAAGACCCCTCCGCTCTGCATCTTCTAACTACACACCCTCAAGACCCCTACACTCTACATCTTCTAACTACACACCCTCAAGACCCCTACACTCTACATCTTCTAACTAAACACCATTAAGACCCCTACGCTCTGCATCTTCTAATTACACACCCCCAAGACCCCTTTGCTCTGCATCTTCTAGCTACACACCCTCAAGACCCCTCCACTCTGCATCTTCTAGCTACACACCCTCAAGACCCCTCCACTACATCTTCTGGCCGCCTCAGACCCACTCCTATCCGAGCTCTGGGGGGTCATCAAGGAGAAGCCGCCTATTATCGGTCCTTGCTCCACAATGGTGTAACGAACTTCGAGAAACCTGACAGAACTTGTAAGTCGCTTTGAATAAAAGCGTTCAGCTAAATGACAAAATGTAAATGTTATGTAAATGTGTCCATGCTGGGTGTGGACCATGTATGTATGAGAACTCAGGTAGACAGAGACAACACTGTTAATGATGTTATACATGGGATTCAGTTTCAGCTGTTCCATGTTAAAGGTGCATTGTGTTACTATGTTATGGACCATGTATTCTATCATCACTATTATTACTGACTGATTGAACCCTGCCACTCACTACTGTTATCATCACTATTATTACTGACTGATTGAACCACGCCACTCACTACTGTTATCACTATCACTATCACCAGTATTACTATGTTCTATTATTACCTTGTAAGTTGCTTTGGATAAAAGTGTCAGCTAAATGACAAAATGTCAAAGAAATGTTAATGTAAATTACCAGATTTCTTTACTTCCCATGTGAGTTCTGGGAGTTACATTTAGTAAATAATTAATCATCGTATTTAGCATAACCTGCAGCTTGATCTCTACCTCCACAGACAGGCCATTGTGCCACACAGAGCAACACTGTATCAGAGTTGTTACGAGGAGTTTATTCTTTATTTATTTGATTTTAAAGTCAAACTGCCTTGTTTTTACGATACAGGAACTTAAGTTTACAGGCCCTGTTGGAAAGGATCTGAGGTTAATGAGGATTGTTTGTTCTGACTCCCGCCAGGAGGGTGGATCCTCTTCTTCTCTTTCACCATATTCATCAGAACAAACAATCCTTATTAACCTCTGATCTTTTCAGGACTAGTTTCTCCTGATTGTGACTGATCCAGAGTAAAGGATCCTGATAGTGACTGGTCCAGAGTAAATTATCCTGATAGTGACTGGTCCAGAGTAAAGGATCCTGATAATGACTGGTCCAGAGTAAATTATCCTGATAGTGACTGGTCCAGAGTAAATTATCCTGATAGTGACTGGTCCAGAGTAAATTATCCTGATAGTGACTGGTCCAGAGTAAATTATCCTGATAGTGACTGGTCCAGAGTAAATTATCCTGATAGTGACTGGTCCAGAGTAAAGGATCCTGATAGTGACTGGTCCAGAGTAACACCAAGATATGTGACACAGGCCTGTGATTCCATTTAATTTCCATCACATGTGACCTGTATGTTTGCCTCCTGCAACCTGTGCCTTGTGCCAAACAGGATAGACTCAGGTTAGAACCTGTTGTCTATGAGCCACTCCCTGGCGTTCTCATGTCCAGACAACAAGAGAGCATTATTCTGACAACACCAGACTAACTCAACAGTGGGACCTATCCAGTAGAAATACACAGTAGGTTCATGATCACCGCGGTGGTCAAGGTGGTCTGCAACTGGCTCCGTCGCTGACATTTTATTAGTGTTAGACGTGTAAGATTGGAAAACTGTTATAATAAATATAAATACATTGTATAGCATCTTTCATACAATAATCCTCACAGCAGTACAAATAGACATAACAAATAGACACAAAATGCAGTAAAAATATAAATTAAATTGGCATAAAGTAGAGTTAAAGTATTAAAAGGCTATGGTGAAGATGTACGTTTTTAATTTACTTATGAAAATATTTAGCGATCTAGCCTCCCTAATGTCCATAGGTAGGGTGTTCCATAGCTTTGGTGCATAATTAGCAAAGGCTGCACCACCGATTTTATTTTGGCTGTGGTTGGGAACCTTCAACAAACCAGTAGTAGATGATTGTAATGTTCTTGGGGACACATAGCGAATTGGCAATGTGTTAGGGTGGCGTCTAGTTTGGAACCCAAGAGCAGAACACAAGGCACAGGTGAATGAGGCGGTTTAGGGTGTTTAATTTGACACCCGGCAAATGACAAGGCAGATAGTAAATGTACAGAGGTGAGGAAGGTCACTCCAAGTGATCCCAGGCAACGTCCAGGCTGGTGACGTCCACGGGTGAGGCGTAATCCTACACACAGAAGAGCATGGTTAGAATAAGGCAGGTACAGAGATAGTGGAAGTATACAGAATAGAGTCCTAGTACCAGGCAGCCAGCGTCTATACTTTCCGCAACGGAGTTCGGTTTCCGGGTTCCTCTGATTGGCCGCAACCCCCACGTGACCCGCCCCCTTATCCACCGCTGCCGCTGCCGCTCTAGCGGCAGAGGTCCCTGCCTTCCTCAATTTATACGCATGGAAGTATTGACTACGCCGTAACGAATAATTAAAAAAAGATACCGTTAACTGGAATATGATGTGCCTTTACACATATGTTGGATTATGTAATTGGTTTGTCATGACAAACAAATAAAGAAAATGGCGATTTACCCGCTGGCTACAACAACACACAGTGACTGCATGTAGTCACTGTGTGTTGATGTTGTAGCCACCTCCTCAGAGGCAGGAATACTAAGCTCCCCCTTAAGCTCAGCGAGAGAGGAGATCGAGGCTGAAAACCTGCAGTTCTTGCCCGACTGATGGGAGCCGAATCCCTGGATCCGATTTGTCTGATGAATACCCCCAAAACATGGAGGTCCCGAATGCATGGAAGTATTGATTGCGCCGTAACGAATAATTAAAAAAAGATACCGTTAACTGGAATATGTTGTGCCTTTACACATATGTTGGATTATGTAATTGGTTTGTCATGACAAACCAATAAAATATCGCATCGCCGGCTGTCTCTGGCTTGCTCCAGCGGACACCAATCTGGCTTCAGAACATCCCACTCCACTGACACATGCCTTCTCTATTTGAACGACCACATCAAACAAGAGGTGGACGCGGGCAAATACTGCGACATGGTCATGCTGGACCTACAAAAGGCCTTCGACACTGTCAATCACACCATTCTGATTGACAAGCTAAAAGCAATTGGTTTTGATAGTCTATCAGTGAGCTGGATACAATCCTACCCGGAGGGGAGAGAACAGATGGTGGAGGTAAACGGTACCCTATCCCCCCCCCCCCCTCACAGTGAGCTGTGGTGTTCCACAAGGAAGCATACTAGGACCGCTACTATTCCTAATTTATGCAAATGACATGTCGTCAGCTTGTGACTGCAACTTGTTCCTGTTTGCGGACGACTCAGCCCTGCTGGTCTCTGACAAGAACAAGTTACAGGTTGAAAAAGCCCTCAGCTCAGAACTAGGCCAAATCTGCATATGGCTCGCCGACAACAAACTATCATTACACATGGGCAAAACAGAGTCCATTCTCTTCGGTTCAAATAACAAACTCCGCAAGACCGACGGCTTCTCGGTTACAGTGGGTGACAATATTGTCACAAGGAAAGATTTAATTACCTACCTGGGTTCCATCCTAGAGGCTAATCTTTCATGTGACAAAATGGCATCCAATGTAATAAAAAAAGTCAACCAACGAACTCGATTCTTGTACCGGATCTCCTCTCTGGTAAACAAGAATACCCTGAAGACTCTAGCAGGAGCACTCATTCAAGGGTACTACGACTATGCTTGCACCTCATGGTACCAAAGCACCCCAAAGGCACTAAAAAACTAATTACAAACATCTCAAAACAAGCTAGTCAGACTACTGCTTGACCTGACTCCTAGAACCCACCTCACCCCTGCCCACTTTGACAACCTAGGATGGCTTAGAGTAGACGACAGAGTACAGCAACTTGCAATGGGCCTGGTCTACAAGATACACTACGCAACCAAGGTACCCATGTACATGTCAAAATACTTCCCAAAGGTCAGTGAATACCACGATCACAACACCAGAGGGAGCTCCACAAATCATGTTAAACCCAGATTCGGCTCAAACAAGGGACTAAACACGTTTCGCAATTATGCCACATCAATGTGGAACGCCCTACCCAAAGCTGTAAAGGAATGTGAATCACTACCCACTTTCAAAAACACTCTCAAAAAACACCTACGGGAGACTGCAATTCTAAACTGGCCCCTACAAATGTCCTAACCCAGTTGCACAGTAAATTACCAAGTATGGCTTTGTCAGTATTCCAATGTACAGTGTACAGTGTCGTCCCCCCCCTACCCAACCCCCCCCCCCCCACCTCCAATGTACAGCCCCCACCCACCCACCCAACCCCACCCCACCCACCCAACCTCCTCCAATGTACAGTTTCTACGTCAAATGTATATACACTCTTTTTCTGGACACTTTTGTATCACAAACAGTACTGTATTTGCAAATCTGATATGTCATGAATGTATAGATGTAGCAGTACTGTCTATCTGTATGTCATGTATGTCATATATGTTATGATGAATTGAAAATGGGGGACCCTGATGTAAACAAGACGAAAGTCTTTCTCTGGTCTGCATCCCCTTAACAATTGTATGTATTGAGCTGTACTGTACTGTACCCATTCTGCAATCTGTTAATAAACTTTTCAATCAATCAATCAATCAATCAATCAATCAACCAGAGCTCAGCCAGCGGCGAGAATATGCTCAGCGATGCCGCTCGCGGCAGCATATTCTCGCCGCTGGCTGAGCTCTGGTGTCCGCTGGAGCAAGCCAGAGACAGCCGGCGATGCGATATTTTATTGGTTTGTCATGACAAACCAATTACATAATCCAACATATGTGTAAAGGCACAACATATTCCAGTTAACGGTATCTTTTTTTAAATTATTCGTTACGGCGTAGTCGTTCTATATGAATTGAAAATGGGGGACCCTGATGTAAACAAGACAAACGTCTTTCTCAGGTCTGCATCCCCTTAACAATTGTGTGTATTGAGCCGTACTGTATTGTACCCATTCTGCAATCTGTTAAATAAAGTTCTCATTCATTCAGTCAATACTTCCATGCGTATAAATTGAGGAAGGCAGACGCGGGACGGACTTCTGCCGCTACACACAGCAGAGCGGCAGCGCTAGCGCGGGTCACGTGGGGGTCGCGGCCAATCAGAGGAACCCGGAAACCGAACTCTGTTGCGGAAAGTATAGACGCTACCAGGCAGGTGAAGCAACACTCGGACGAGGAGTGGCAGGAGTGCAGGCCTCATATCCAGGCTAGGTGATGACGTGATGAGTCTCAGGTGCGTAGGATGGCCCAGGTAGACAGAGTGGTGATGAGGAGACAGGAACCAGCCCATATAAGGGTGTGGAGACCTGCTGCCAGACAGGGGAGAGGAAGGCCCTGGCTGTGGCTGTAACACAATGTACTGTAGCTGGGTCCTGTTCCATTTAGTGCTTTGTATATAAGGAGGATTCTAAATATAAGGATTCTAAATGTTACTCGAAGCCAGTGCGGAGTAGCTAACACTGGACTGATTTGGTCTCTCTTATTGGTTCTAGTAAAAAAGCTGAGTTTTGAATGAGCTGGAGCCTCTGTTTTTTTTGTTGGGAGGCCAGTAAGGAGTGCATTATAGCAGTGTTGTAGTTGAGTCACTAAATCTCGAGTCCCCAGTGTTCGAGTCCGAGTCCAAGTCTGACCCAGATAGCAAAAGATGTTAATTCAATGTTAAATTATGGTAAAAAATTGTTGATTTTTGGTTAAGGTCGACGATTGATGGTTGAATCAACATTGATGCCTAACATTGATCCAATATAAAATCAACTAAAATGTTATGGTTGAAAACCTAACATTGATTCAACATGTAAGTCATAGACCATGCACTTTTTGTATCATTTCAATGTCAGGCTTCAACATGGATTCAATATTTCTGCCTCACCATATTTCAATGTTGATTCACTCATAATTTGCTATCTGGGGAGTCACCAAAGAAGAGCCTGAGTCGAGTCCGAGTGCAGTCAATGCTCGAGTCCAAGTCCAAGTCGAGTCACGTGTCCTGAAAATCAGTCTGTTTTCTGTTCGTCTATTTGTCTTTTCCATTGACTGTAAACTCGTCGTGGCTGTAAATGAGGGAACCCTGAATTAAACCGTGAACCTTGAACCTTGGAATAAAGTTTTGTATAGAATAGTAGGGAGTATGACGTTTAAACACACACACGCACACACACACACACGCACACACACGCGTGCGCGCACGCACACGCACGCAACCTCCACCAATGTACAATTTCTTCGTCAAATGTATACTCTCTTTTTTAGAAAATTTTTGTATCACAAACAATACTGTATTTGTAAATCTTGTATGTCATAAATGTATAGATGTAGCAGTACTGTCTATCTGTATGTCATGTATGTCATATTGTGTTATGATGAATTGAAAATGGGGGACCCTGATGTAAACAAGACGAAAGACTTTCTCTGGTCTGCATCCCCTTAACAATTGTGTGTATTGAGCTGTTAATAAAATGTCCAATCAATCAATCAATCAATCATACACGGACTCAGATTCCCACAATGCCTAGCGCCCGAGAGTGGTGGGCATTGATTGGTTGTCATGTGAACACTCTTGGCTCTGCTCTGAACATAGTGGACTTTTCCTCCTCCAGCCAGAAGAAGGAATAACAGTAAACTCGCTTCCTGTCTGTCGCTATAATAATAACGTAATGGTGTGAAGAAACCCTGGTCTGGCTAGAGGTCAATTTGAAGACCGGAAAGAACACATTATCTCTGTTGTCCTTGTGCCAACTTTCACCTACTAACAGTACAAAGGTCGCGTTCATTACGCCGTGGTGGAAGAAGAGGGACACACTCTTCTATAAAATACACCCGACTCGGATCTCTCTCTCAGGGTAGGTGAACTAATTTCTCTGAAACCAAGACGATGTGTTCATGATGTACATGATGTGACAGTTCAGTTGTTGGATGACAAAACGGTTCGATAACATAACGGTTTGATAACGTAAGTTACGTAACTCTTTCTCCGTTTGCCTGAAGCTTACTAAACCGTTTAGTGCGTGTTGTCTGCAGACCGAGGCTACTCGCACCCACTGTAGCCAACAAGTTACTTTCAATCTCTTTAGTCTTAACCACTGAATAACTTTATGTGTCTACTCTGCATTGTATATTATTATGTATATTGAAAATGTTTGTTGTTTACACTTGTTTACGTACTTGACTTTCTATTTTATATATATAAAAAAAATCATGCCATGCACTTGTCCTAATAAACTAACCTACACTGTAGCATGCAACACTTTGATGTACATTGTTACTCAGCTTATCGTACAGAACGTGTAAGTCGCTTTGGATAAAAGCGTCAGCTAAATGACTAAATGTAAAATGTAAATATATACTTATCTATTTTATCTAGCACGCTCTCAGGAGCAGAAAAGAAGCATTTCATACTAAACGTATTCTGTATTTCTGTATGACTTGAACTTGGAAACTACAAAGTTAAGCTATAATATTTTATTACTGGATAGGGCGAGATGAAGTTGATTCGGGCTGTGGATTTATACTTCAAAATTGGAGATCAAGATCTCTTTTTCAAGAGAGACCCATATGAGTTACAGTTTAGACACAGATTACCAGACAAGTCCAACAACAAACACACAAACAAACAAGTAGAACAAAGGAAATCAAAGGATACAACTACAGTGAGTCAGCATTTAAAAAAGTCAAGTGTTCAACACTTTAAAATCCCCCAACTGATTTATTTGTCACAAGAAGGTTGTCCTGAATGATTGGGATACTTTTAACATGTATAACCAACACTAACCTTGAAGTTCCTACGGTCTTCTATCATGTGGCACAGCCTCCCCCTCAGCGTACGGACTGCCCAGACCATACAGGCTTTTAAATCACTCTTGAAAACCTATACCTGTTCTCCTTGGCCTTCCCCCCTACTTAACCACCACTAGACCCCTGGCCCCTCTATCCTCTTTGTTTTACTGTGTCCTACCAGTTTTTATTACTTTCATTGCTTTATTATGTTTTTAATCCTATATCTTGCACCATATTGTTTTGTTTTTGTTGCTTTCATTGCTTTGCTATGTTTTTTTTTCTTTATTTTAATCTTATACCTTGCCTCACACTAATTTGTTTTTATCAACTTGCTTGTGAAGCACTTTGGTGTCAGCTGCCGCTGCCTGGAAATGTGCTATACAAATAAAACTGACTTGACTTGACTTCACTCTTCCACTAAATAATCGTCCTTGTCTATATTACTACCTACTATGTCTCTACTACTAGGCACACCATTTTCAACACTGTTTGATGAACATTGTCAATCAGCTGATAGAGTTGTGCCTTCCTGCTGACCCGTCGTACAGAACTTGTAAGTCGCTTTGCATAAGTATCTTCCAAGTGACATGCGTGACATAAGAGGTGTAGCAAGTTTAAAAAAATTAATTAAAATCTTACATGTGAGCCAATATTGACAATGTTGAGTTATGCAATATGTTACCGTTGATGTACATATATTTAGATATAATTTGTTTGTGTGTTAATGTTGTTGTGTTTTCTCGGTTGGTACGTTTTGCTATGTTGTGTTTTCTCGGTTGGTACGTTTTGCTATGTTTTAATTGTAATTATGTTTTAATTGCTAATGTATATGTTGTAATGTTTTAATGTTGTCTCGGACGGAAGACTAGTTGACGTCTCGGCGTCAGGTAGTGGGGATCCTTTGCTAATAAACAAATAAACAAATGAACAAATAAAAGCGTCAGCTAAAAGACTAAATGTAAATTTAGATACCGTACTTTTCGCACTATAAGCCGCACCTGAATATAAGCCGCAGCAGCTAAATTGAATGATGTGTACATATATAAGCCGCACTGGACTATAAGCCGCAGGTGTTTTAATGTTTAATTACCATATGTAATTAGCATTGGGACACAATACTGTCGGACAAATAACAAGAATTAACTAATTTACAAGTTGTATTAAGTTTAGCAAATAAGGGAACAGATAAATAAAATGTCAATGCAGTCAAAAAAGCAATATTTCGATTTTTACATTTTCGGGTTTGGTCACGTCGAGTCACATATAAGCCGCACCGTTATATAAGCCGCAGGGTCGAAAAATGGGGGAAAAAGGTGCGGCTTATAGTCCGAAAAGTATTCAACTTTAACTTTAATAATAAAAAATTAATGAATAATTATCTCTCTCTCTCTCTTTCTCATCCAGAACTCTATCCGTCCATTCGTCCATCCATCCATCCGTCCGTCCGTCCGTCCATCCATCCGTCCGTCCATCCGTCCATCCATCCGTCCACCAGCACCATGAACTTCATGCTGGAGACCCTGCAGGTGCTGCTGTTGTCTCTGTGGTACAACATCGAGTCCTTCTTCCGCATGTTCCTCCCGACCCACAAGAAGAACATCGCCGGCGAGGTGGTCCTGATCACGGGGGCGGGCAGCGGCATCGGCAGGCTCATGGCCCAGGAGTTTGCGGGTCACGGGACGGTGGTGGTCCTCTGGGACATCAACCAGGAGGGCATGAAGGAGACGGCCAGGCTCGCCAAGGCCGCGGGCGCCAACAAGGTGGCCTACTACGTCTGTGACTGCAGCGACCGGGCCGAGGTCTACAGGGTGGCCGATCAGGTGAGCGAGATGGAGTGACGGGAGAGAGTGAGTGATGGTGAGAGAGTGAGTGAGTGAGTGAGTGATGGAGAGAGTGAGAGGGAGTGAGTATACTGCACCGATGTGAAAATTGTGGCCGATACCGATAACAGATATTAATATGGCTGTTCTGGCCGATACCGATATTTACCGATGTCGATATCTCTGTATAGAAAACACTTTTTTATGATAATCAAATAAAGAGCTATTTTCCAAAACGCATTTTTTTTTTTTTTTTTTTTTTTGTAACTTATTTTCAGAAATGACTGATATTTAAAAACTATTTAAGACCTGTTTAAAAAGGTAAAAAATGTAAAAAAAAGAAAAAGGAAAAAAATATATATAATTTTAATAACGGCCC
Organism: Notolepis coatsorum; assembly: GCF_963971535.1. NCBI lineage: Eukaryota > Metazoa > Chordata > Actinopteri > Aulopiformes > Paralepididae > Notolepis > Notolepis coatsorum. Next base: position 13,373,237 of record NC_140177.1, read on the forward strand.
TATCTTGATATCGGAGCGATACCGATGTGTAAAAAAAAATTACCATATTGGCTGATATATTGTGCATCACTAGGAGTGAGTGATGGAGAGTGAGAGAGATTGATGGAGTGAGAGAGAGAGAGTGAGTGATGGAGATAGTGATATAGAGTGAGTGAGAGTCAGAATCAGAAAGTAGTTTTCACATAAAAGGAATTTGATTTGGTGGTTTTTGGCGCGACATTGACGGACAGACAAATACATGGTAAATGGTGCATTTACATACCAGCTTTTATCCAAAGAGCTTTACAATTTGTTCCTCACATTTGACCCATTCAGTCACACATTCACACACCGACTGCGGCCATGCAAGGTGCCGACCTGCTCATCAGGAGCAGTTAGGGGTTAAGTGTCTTGCTCAAGGAGGACACTTCGACTGCTCTACCTCCCGCCCGAGACAATTATGGTAGAATAAAAATAAAAAAGGTGGAATACATTTTTTTTTGAAGATAGAAGCACAATAGAATATAATGAGGCAGAGGGAGCAACACAATTTAATAAGTATATTCTATTATTATAATACGACTAAAACGCTGGTGATTGGTGAAAAAGCCCGAAGAGAGAAGTTGATTGCACACCTTCAACCCTCATCTAAGGACACCAAGGGAGAAAGTGTGTGTGTCATGGTTTACTGTCCTCTGGGGTCCAAATGTCCTCACAGGCATTGAAAAACCTGATATGCGATAACCTGGGAGGAGACTTTTGTGAGAGGGTGTTTTGTTTGTGCGTGTGTGTGGAGGTATCAGATGTAAAATAATCTGTCCCTGCCTCACTGCCTGTAGTGAGTACGGCTTTCAGCTACACATCAAGACATCCAGAAAAGCTCAGCGTGTGAAATGATTCTCTCTCGTTTTGTGTGGAGCCCCAGAGTGTCCATAGTGAAAAATAAATATATACCTCTAGACCACGTTTTACTACATCGAGCGCTCGAAACGTCGGATACAGTTCCCACCCTTTTGGGCTAATTCGTCCGCACAAATTAAATAACCTTGGCGGTGAACAAAGGCTAAGTCATTCATTTCAGCCGACGGTCTGCTTACAGCACTTGTCCTGGGTTATCTAAGCTTATATAAGTAAATACGCTTTACTTTAGCTGATGAGTCACCAAGACATGTTGACAATACTTGCTTTACAAGGGATTATTGTTAGTAAAAGGTGATTAACAGGGATATTGGAAGCTTTGGTGAAAGCGTTGGCGTTTTTAGAGTGCTGGATGCCTTCCCAACAGCTCATACCACTTAAGTTTTCCTGAAAAGAGAATTAACTCGTATCTCTGGAGCTAAATATGGTACCACTTTTCTACTGGTTATATTTTTTACATCACTGTGCAGTGTGCAAAGACGAAACGATGGTGATCAACAACAAATGTACTATAATGTACTCTCAACACGTGGCCGTGTGAACCAAACTAGTCTAGACAGAGCCGTGTGAACCAGACTCTAGACAGAGCCGTGTGAACCAGACTAGACAGTCATGTGAACCAGACTAGACAGAGCCGTGTGAACCAGACTCTAGTCTAGACAGTCGTGTGAATCTCTCCCAATTTTCTCCAAAAACTCACCACAGTCCAAAGCCTCCTTTCCCCAAGAATAGTAGAGTTTTTAGTCCATAATTTGTTCACCAGCTCTGCATTTTCATGACCAAGCGCTTCTGATCAACTTGACGCATGCATACTACGATGGAATAATGCCCTACACCTGGTAAAACCAGCGAAAACGACCCAAGTGTTGGGCCTGAGTTCATCCTAGGCTGCAAGCCTAGCTTAGCACAGATGAATGGAAGCGGATACAGACCACTAGCCTAGATGATGGCCAAAAACACCTCTCCAGAAGTTGTAAGCTAGGCTAGTGGTCTGTGCGTTCAGTAGAAAGCTATTCGGCTGCAACCTAGCTGATATTAGCACAAATTAGTGGAAGTGGATAAGGACCACTAGCCTAGATTAAAACTCTGGGAGAGGTGTTTTTGGCCAACAGCTAGGCTAGTGGTCCATATCCGCTTCCATAAATTTGTGCTAAGCTAGGCTAGCTTGCAGCCGGATGCATCAATTATATTGGATAATTTCATTTTGAATCGATGTATCAAGATGCCCACAAGTAATCTCCCTTTATACTCCTCTAATGAAATACTAACCCAAATACACATACTGAACAATAAATACATATGTTTTCAGCAGGGATGTCCGATATTATCGCCCTACCGATATTATCGGCCGATATCGGCATTCAAATGTGATATCGGTTGATATCGGTATCGGAAATTAAGAGTTGGACAATATCGGTATATCGTTATCGGTAAAAAAGCCAATATCGAGCATCCCTAGTTTTCACACTAAGTTTAACAAAGATCTTAGTTCCATTTGAGTTGATCATCAGACTCTACTGGGCTCCAACTCTGGGACATCATTAATCTACTAGAGTAATTAATCTTTCTATTACTAGAGTAATTAATCTACTAGTGTACTAGAGTAATTAATCTACTAGAGTACTAGAGTAATTAATCTTTCTATTACTAGAGTAATTCTTCTACTAGAGTACTAGAGTAATTAATCTACTAGAGTAATGAATCTTTCTATTACTAGAGTAATTCTTCTACTAGAGTACTAGAGTAATTAATCTACTAGAGTAATTCATCTTTCTATTACTAGAATATTGAATCTTTCTATTACTAGAGTAATTAATTCAAGAGGTTTATTTGTCACATAAATACCAGGGCATGGTAATCTTTCTATAACTAGAGTACTTCATCTTTCTATAACTAGAGTAATTAATCGTTCTATAACTAGAGTAATTCATCTTTCTATTACTAGAGTAATTCATCTTTCTATTACTAGAGAGTAATTCATCTTTCTATACCTAGAGTAATTTATCTTTCTATTACTAGAGTAATTCATCGTTCTATTACTATAGTAATTCATCGTTCTATAACTAGAGTAATTCATCTTTCTATTACTAGAGAGTAATTCATCTTTCTATAACTAGAGTAATTCATCTTTCTATTACTAGAGAGTAATTCATCTTTCTATAACTAGAGTAATTCATCTTTCTATTACTAGAGTAATTGTTTTTTAAGGCTTTATAGTGTTTGTGTTTACTGTGAAAGCTGTCTCTCCACCTCAACCTGAATCTACTCTCTCTTGGCTGAGTGCTGGTCCGAGCGACAGCAGCCTGTGCTATCGAACCGAGAACCTCCGGATTACCAGACGACTGCTCTACCTCCTGAGCCACTGTCTGTCGCCCGTGTGTGTGTGTGTGTGTGTGTGTGTGTGCGCGCAGAGAGCGGATCCATGTGTTGTGTAAACAGTCATGCCGTGCTGAATGGCTGTGTTGGTCTGATTCTAATCACACGCACGCACACACTGACTGACTGAGCCACCACCGTTGTTGATTTTGCATAACATATTGTATATATATATATACACCTGCCAAACCGGTTTAACGGAACATCAGATGGCCCCCTGCAGCCCTGAATGAAACACGATAGTTATCTCCATTCAAATGTATTGTCCATTGTTTTGGCTTCAGTCAGGTACAAGGCTGGTATGGTACAGGTATGGTACAAGGCCTGGTGCAGGTATGGTACAACTACAAGGCCTGGCATACACGGTATGGTACATGTATGGTACTGTCGGGGATTTCGACCGTGCTCAGATACTCTCTCAGATACTCCCCTTCCCTCCCTCGAGTCCCTACATTCCACCAGGGCCTTGAGGAGGGCGAGGAAGATCATGGCAGACCCCGCCCACCCGGGTCACAACGTCTTCATCATGCTCCCCCACGGCAGGCGGCTACAGCTGCCCAAGACATTAAAGTCCCGCCATAGACTCAGTTTCTTCCCCTCAGCAGCTCGCCTGGTAAACGAGTCAGGTGTCCCCCTGCTCCCCCCCCCTCTATGGCGAGCTGCTAGGGCTGGACCTCTGGACTTGAACTTTGTGTTGCACTGTATCCATGTCCCCAACCACCGCACTTTCACAGTCTCACTGTTATGTCCTGTCTTGCACTTTACTTAAAATTATTTATTTACTGTTGTATTGTTCTTAATTGTGAAAAAAAAGTATGCACTGTAATGCCAAAACACGTTCCTTTTTGTACATGTATGAAATGGCGAATAAAGTAATATGAATCTGAATCTGAATCTGTTGCGACAAATAATTTAGTTCTATTCAGATGTGGATTTCTTTTATAGTTTAATTATACAAAATTAATAAGAATAACAGGGCAGTTGATGCTGAAAAAAAAAATACAACAGAATATATTCTTGAGCCAGTGAGTCCCTAAGACGAAATGCCACACAGACTGGTGGGTCCAGTTAGCTGTCCAGCAGTTCACCTCAAGAAGCTCCCGTCTGTCCAGTGAGTCTGTCCATAATAGCAAAACGTAGGAGTTCCTGGCCCTCCCTCACAGAGAGAGAACTCTCAAGGTCGACCTACACATGGAATGCCGGTTACCATGGAACCTCAACAGTAGATATGGCATATTGTAGACACTGTTTCATAGTCCTTTTACAATAGATATAATTATAGATGGATAGATAGATATTTAGATAGATAGATGTATAGATATTTTACAAATCCCCCCTATGACCATATTCATATCTATAAAACCACCACCACAATATGAAAACGGCTAATAATTAATCATACCAAAATAAAAATAAACAAACAAATCAAAACTCCATAGACTCTCCAAACATGAATCAACATTTCTCATACACTCAAATCTTCATTAATTTGACCAGTAGGGCAGGCTTGAGAACTGGAGAGACGCTCCACTGTTTATTCGTCCTCTCATCTGGTTTCATATATATATATATATATATATACACCATTCAATGCTGATTCAAAACAGTTTTATGGAGCAATACAAGAGGCCTATTATGATTGGTGGCTTGAGGCCTAGGGCCTTGGTAGGACAGGTTTGTTGTTTAGTGGGTGTAATTATGCTCTTTTGGGGCCAAATTGCTTGCCTTGTCCCTTTTTTGGGAAGGCATGTTAATCTTTTCATTGTCCTTTGCCTTTGTGGCGAGGTCGGAGCGTATTTCCCCTATTACCCTATCCCCTGTTTTTTTGCCAATGAATAGTGTGAAATATGATGCCCAGGTGTGCCTTTTTGTCTTTAATTTTGACAGAGTGCGCCCTGGCCAATAGCACCTGGTCCACCTGGAGTTCTTTTCACTTTTCCTCTGTTTCTTTTCCACACAGAATCATCTTCGTTGACTGGACCTTTTGCGCTCCTGACCTGTGTGAATAAAACTCGAGACATCTTAGTTAATTAGCTTGCACTTATTCACTCGTCAATGTCATAATATATAAACAATGTAGATAACACTCTGATGAATGATTTAAGAACGATTTATCGTGTATTCAATTGCCTCCCCGCTAGGGCTGCACGATTAAGCGTAAAAAAAATCTCGATTCATAGAATTATGCGATCTCATTTCTAAATCATCATCATCATCATCATTTTATTTATCCGTACATGGAATCACCACAGTCCAACAGTACATATTCACATAATTCACAAAAAATACCATTAAATGACGACGATTATGATGCATTTGCGTCAAAAAGGAGATCAGTTGCATTAAAACACTTGCTCCTATTCCCCTATGCATTCACGTCACGCTGCATTCACGTGTTGACATCATCATCATCATCATTTTATTTATCCGTACATGGAATCACCACAGTCCAACAGTACATATTCACATAATTCACAAAAAATACCATTAAATGACGACGATTATGATGCATTTGCGTCAAAAAGGAGATCAGTTGCATTAAAACACTTGCTCCTATTCCCCTATGCATTCACGTCACGCTGCATTCACGTGTTGACTTATTTGCTTCGGAACAATCCCAGTTGTGATATCAATCACACTTACACGATGTAAAGCAAAACATGCTATTAATTCAACATTCATCAATATTAGGGATGCTCGATATTGGCTTTTTTACCGATACCAATATTCCGATATTGTCCAACTCTTAATTTCCGATACCGATATCAACCGATACCGATATATGCAGGGTTTCCCCCCCAAAAAACTGAATAATTTCAGGTAACTAATAATTTCACTGGATATATATATAACAAATATTGTTATTGTTTTTTTTTTTTTTTAAACCGATACCGATATTTTCCGATATCACATTTTACTGCCGATATCGGCCGATAATATCGGTCGGCCGATAATATCGGACATCCCTAATCAATATATTTTCCTACTTTTGTGTTGACTTGTCGCCAGATTCCTGTTTTTGGGCTCCAGATGAGAGGTTGGAGCTGGACAACGGTTCCATAGCCTGAAGTCTTATAGTCATACAGTCCAAAGTTTATAAAAATCCCACAGAACATTTTTGAATGAATTTTGTAATGTTTGTACCGGTAAAAACAGCGTGATTATCCAAAATGGCCGTCCACTTCATAACATTCTGACGCTAGAGTTGGGACAAAGGTGGGAACCGAAAGGGGTTGGGGACAGGGGTTAGAGAGTTCCCATGTTTGTAGTGGGCGGAGATGGAGCAATAAATACATGTAGTGAGCAAAGTAGCAGTAGAATCAAAGTATATTTAGAAAATTGTGAAATTTTGTAATGGATAGAACTAAGAACTACTGCAAGCATATGTATACACGATGAGATACAAGACAATGGCTCAGGGCCATATGACACTTGTTCAGAGACACTTTTAGTGTATGGGTGTTTGTGTGGGTGTCACTTTTCTATGCTTTCCCACACTGCCTTCTAAAAAGGGTGTACACTTTTATAATATGTAAAAGGGGTTCTTAGCTAGCAGCTATAATCGGGGCTAATAATATTAATATTGAATATATATTAATTAGTGCTGTCAATCGATTAAAATATTTAATCTGATTAATCGCAAATTAATCGCATTTCTTTAATATTTTTTTTTATAAATAGTCACAGTACTACACCATGTAGTATTCTCTCTAATCACAGTACTACACCATGTAGTATTCTCTCTAGTCACAGTACTACACCATGTAGTATTCTCTCTAGTCACAGTACTACACCATGCAGTATTCTCTCTAGTCACTCTCTCTCTCTAGTCACAGTACTACACCATGTAGTATTCTCTCTAATCACAGTACTACACCATGTAGTATTCTCTCTAGTCACAGTACTACACCATGTAGTATTCTCTCTAGTCACAGTACTACACCATGCAGTATTCTCTCTAGTCACAGTACTACACCATGCAGTATTCTCTCTAGTCACAGTACTACACCATGCAGTATTCTCTAGTCACAGTACTACACCATGCAGTATTCTCTCTAGTCACAGTACTACACCATGTAGTATTCTCTCTAGTCACAGTACTACACCATGCAGTATTCTCTAGTCACAGTACTACACCATGCAGTATTCTCTAGTCACAGTACTACACCATGTAGTATTCTCTAGTCACAGTACTACACCATGCAGTATTCAGTTTTAAGGACACAGCTTAAGGTACTACAGCTTGTTGTTTTAGACGGTGTGACCTTTGCCCCCTGCAGGTGAAGCGTGAGGTCGGTGACGTGACCATCCTGGTGAACAACGCCGGCATCGTCACGGGCAAGAAGTTCATGGAGGCACCAGACTCACTGATAGAGAAGACCATGGAGGTCAACACCATGGCTCACTTCTGGGTCAGTACCGCACGCACGCACACCTACACACACACACTAGGGTTGTCACGATACCAACAATTTTGTTTCGATACTATACCAATATGAATTTCGATACTTTTCCTCAAAATCGGGGAAACCCTCTCAGATGTCATTATTGTTCTTTATTTTAAAACACATGAAAAAAGTAGTAGAACGCGCTCACCTCACTAGACTTGACACTGGGTGCTGTAACCTCTGATATCATACATAAAAAATAGGGAAACAATGTCCAGGCACGCACTCCAGGTTTTTCCAAATTTATTGGCAGCCTGTAATCATGACGTTTCGGTGTGAACACACCTTCTTCAGAATGGCTTGCAAAAACACAACAATGAATATTGAAATGAACAATGTTACCTGTTTATTGCACAATTTTTTTTTTTTTTTATTGGATTCTATTATATGTTGTACCACTGTATTGCACATCGTTGCGGGCAAGACCACCCGCATTTCATTGTATACTTGTATGCCGTGACAATTAAACACACATACATGTGACTTGACTTGACTTGAATGAACAATGACAAGAATAAATAAATGTAATTAAAAGCAATGGCATTCAAAATGCTGGAGAACTTTTTTTGCACTCAAAACGGTTGCTGTACAAGGTTTCTGAACCCAGCTTTCTCAACTGTGTATATATATTGGAACGTGGTCCACACAGATGAACTCTGAGACTGCCCTGTTGAGCCTTTTATCATCTTTGGACTAATTTGTGTACTTAATATGCTGCTAAAAAAAAAGCTGGGAGGTTAGGTTGCTTCTGAGTGGGGGGAGTCACTCTATGAGCCAAATGCAGCAGACTTCTGTAGTTAAAAAAAATTCAAGGGGTAGAAAAAGTATGCTATTATTATTATACATTTGTCATAGCAGAGGGCCTAATTAGTTTGAGATACCATAACCTAGAAAACATTTTGATGAGTGAGACTGATTATATATAGCCTATCATAATCTAGAACTAGGTTTATGTCATATTGTAGGCTGTTTAACAAAAATAAAATAGATTTCCGTTGTCTTTATATGTATATGAACCATTAAATGGGCAATTGTCAAATGTCTCTGTATAAATCACGTTTGTGACTACCGTAAGCTATAGAGATGCACATGTGCATCAATTAATTTCTGTTGTGGGTAGGCAACAGGGGATGCTGTGTTTACTATCTTTCAGTACGGCAGTTTAGGCTATGTATAGCTTACTATCAGGCTTTTCAATTTATTTTCTATTCTTGCAAATAGCATTGTGGACATTTTCTAATGCTTGTATAAGGAACTGTAGTCACGAGAGCTAGCATAGCTCATCCGATGAATGTTGGCATCAATGGCATGACTACAGTACTGATAGGAGCTACTGTAGCATTAACGTAACGTTAGTTATCATACCATACCATCGGCAATTGCAGTGAGGATCTTTATTAGCGTTAGCTAGCTAGCACATTTAGCATAGAATAAACTCGGCTAACGTTAGCTTATATAGCTAGCAAACTATAATTCTAGTTAAAGCTAGCTAGCTAATGTTAATCAATAAAGATCCTCACTGCGATTGCCGATGGTTATGATAACTAACGTTACGTTAATGCTAGCTCTCGTGACTACAGTTCCTTATACGAGCATTAGAAAATGTCCACAATGCTATTCGCAAGAATAGAAATCTCAATCTCTCTCCATCAGAGCTCTCTCTTCCGGTAAACTAGCGCAACGTCATCACTGACAGCAGCGCTGTGCTCCAATAGGAAGGCATTCACATGCATAAATTAATAAATTAAAGAAAAAAAAAATGTTTTCCAAACGCAGTATAGTATCATTTCGAACACTCTAGTACCGCGGTACTATACTAATACCGGTATACCGTGCAACCCTAACACACACACGCATATAGTACGTACATGCATACATATATATATATATATATATCATGTTACTGGCGCCCAGAAAAGTGGCCGTTTTTAAACTTGAACTTGAGGACTGCATACTTAAAGCACATGCATAAGCCTGGTGTCTTTTGAAAGATAACATTCTGAGGTTTCTTACACAATAAAGAAAAATCACCTTTAGTGCTAATGAAATGGAGTAACATAGGTCTGAACTTGAGTTGTAGAAAAACTTGTTACAAATTTCATAAAAATCTGTGGGGGGCATTTTCATTGGCACATGGCACAGGGGGCAGCATTTTTTGTTTTCTTTTTTTTTTTTGCTTTGAAATATTATAGTGAAATATTTTGCACTGTTGTCGCATTTATCTTGTTGAAATCCTCCCACAGGTTATTTTTTTTAAGTAGAGTATATTAAGGAGGCTTTTCTCTGTAGCTCAGATGTTTTGTTTGAAGGCTTGCCAAACAAAGAGACAATCAAATCAAGGATAAAAGATATCCCCATGTCAGCTTGAAGTGTCGACGCATCAACGAAATGTCAGAAAATATCAGAGAACAGCAAACAGCTGGATTAAAAGATGCTCCGGTGTGCAGCTTAAAGTGACCAACTACAGCCCCCAGATAACGGAGCTCAGTAAAGCAAAACTGTTTGTCTGCATTGCACCCCCGCCCCAACTCAGATTTATGGTTGATACAACCATCATAATAATATTGTTAATAATAACAATAACACTAATGATGTAATAATGTAAAAATTATCATTAAAAATACCTGATTAATGAGAAATGTTATTTACGATGCATGGAATATTGTTGAGGCACACTAGTTACAACTATATTTCAAACAGGCACTTCATGTCAAAAAGGTTGCTGACCCCTGAACTAGACTATTCTTTTTTTTTCATAAAAAATAAAATAAATAAAAAATTATATATATATATATTTTTTTTTATCATTTCATTTGGGCTGTGGGGGGGGGGGGGTGCTTAATGTAAAAGACTGACCTGAGGAAAAGGCTGCAGGGAGAAAGCACTGCAGTCTAGTAGATTTTGTGTTTTGAGCACAAAGTTCATCATAGATCTATCTTTATTTTGCTCTCAAAGTGCACCAGATTGATGCATTTAACTTAAAAAAGAAAATTCCCCGGACCCCCCCTAGAGGCACAGCACCGCTGCTGAATATTTTTTCAGGGGAAACACTGAATGTAATAGAGTAACAGAGGTTTGAACACACTGAAGTAAAAGTTGTGTACTCTCATTTCTATTTAGTGGTTGCCAGATGCCTGTTTTTAAGTTCCAGCTGAGAGGTAGGAGGCCTGAAGTCCAAAGTTTATAACAATGCCACGGAAAATGAGCGTTTCACACAAAGGTTTTTGTAATGCGTGTACCAGCGTTAATTCGGCATGATTATCCAAAATGGCAGTCCGCTGCCATTCATTTCGAGGCTCTAGTCAAAACAAAGGACTTCTCTGGCTTCTTCTACCGCTTTCCTGTTGCGATCAGCCCCAGCATGGGATATCCCTGGCTCCCAGCATGGGATATCCCTGGCTCCAGAATTTCATTGGCTAAAAAGGTGGTCAATCATTTTCGCCATCAGAGGTGACTGGTCCGTTCAGAACCGGACGTGGTCACTTGTCCGAATGGCTTGTCAAATGACGCTCATCGGATGTTTCGTCGTGTAACTCGAGACTGAAGGGACGCAATAGGTCGCGAGTGGTGTAGATCGAACGGTGGGACGTTTAACGTTCCAACAATGTATTGCATGATCGGAAGATAAGCGCAAAGTGGTTAAATAAAAAAACCTTCCATACTGAGGTAGAGATGTTTGTGATCATGTTCTTAACACTAGTTCAGTCTGCCTTTTGTTTTGATGCACCAGATTCCTGGAATGATCTTCAATGCACACTAAAAATCAATACTCCACTATCCTATGGACAATTTAACACTAGAACAGCCATGGAGAAAATGTCACTGATTCCCGCCGGAAGGGGTCAGATGACCCCACAGCTTATATGAGGACAATAAACAGTGTAAACTACTGTATATAATTACCTCTTTAATATAAAAATATGAGGTTTACCACAGGTTTGATTGACGCATTTCTTTTTTAATAATTAAAAATATTATAATAATTTTTTTGGATGGAAGAGCCACACATTGACGGGCAAAGAGCCACATGCGGCTCGCGAGACATGGGTTGGCCACCCCTGCGCTAGACGCTCGCAAAGTGCTGTGACTTTCCACATATATATCCATATATATATGTGGAATAATGTTCTAATTACATTTTCCTGAAGTCATTTTGAAATTTCAGAAACCGTGCCAGATAGAACGGGTACTTTTAGGAAAAGTCATTGAGTGACAGAGCTGGAGCTCGACCGAGTGACGAGGATATATTTATTGAAAATGCCTAGGGGTCATTTGACCCCTTGTCGGCTGTGCTAGTGTTAAGAACATGATCACAAACATCTCTTAATTATCACCAGTTATGAATCTAAGAGCAGAGTGATAGACAGTGTCTAGGAGGGTGCATTTCTATAAAGTACTGCTCTTTCTGCACATCAAAGGGAAGCTGGATCTGTTTGTGTAAAAGAACAACCTCTGGTGTTCAGAATCGCATCCTGTATGATAAGGTGGGTTCTCTCTATCAGAGACGAAATAGACATTGGTATCCGTTTATCTTTAAGGTAATTGGAATGATGGAAGATTGCCACCATATAATCACAATGATGCTAGATTGTAAAGTATGAGATTAGTCAGATGAGGACAATAATTCCAATCTAGCATCATTGTGATTATATGGTGGCAGAATCGCATCCTGTATGATAAGGTGGGTTCTCTCTATCAGAGACGAAATAAACATTGGTATCCGTTTATCTTTAACACTTTAACTGCCCAAGGTTAAATTCATGATATACCATCCCTTGCCAGCTCTATTTAACATGGAGAAGTTCCCCTTCTTTGCAGGGCTATAACTTTTTTAATTCTATTGCTAGATTGCCATTATTAGGGCCCATTCAAGGTCCTATATGTATTGTTCATGGTGTAGCAACGTTAAACTTTTTCATTCACATATTCATACTAAAATATGAATATATATGAGTATAAGTATGTTTTCATCTCTTTCTGCAGCTTTCTCCAGAACGTGATTTATAGCCCCAAATGCATTATATTGATGATGAAATACAGTTTGGTAGGAATCTGTGCAAGATCAAAAATTTCAATTGGACGTACTTCTAGAATTTACTACACGTCATCTGATGTTGACCGGATGGGCGAGGGGGCGTTTATAATTCCGTGGGCAACGTTATACCATTCATCTAATGTGGGTCATATGTTCATCATAGCAGTTAGTATCGAACACGGTAATACTACACGCTAAAACTCACCCCAGTCTCCTCGGGCCGTTGGGCGATCAGCGTGGAGTAGACGGTTTTCAATTATGGGATGTTGAAATGCCGGATCTATTTCCAGGTTGTATAATAGTATATACGTCCAAACCATGTTGTTTTTTCGAGTTATTTCCACTGATCGATGTTCACTGTGTGAAGACGGAGTCTCTCTAATATTAGCGAGTGCCCGGACCCCATATGGAGTGAGTCCTGCCGGGTTAAAGGTTGACATCCGGTTTCGATCTGCCGATCGGCCACCAGATGGCGCTCTTGAACCGCTAGAGGGTTGAGAGGAGATCAGCACTGTGTGTCAAGGCTGCGGAGGGGAAATATGATTTCGATCACAGATTTTTGAAATATTGATATCAAAGACGAGTTACGGCGTCCTAGGCAACTTGAGCATGGCTAGGAAAGACGCCTAAACACGTTTCCGGCAGTTAAAGTGTTAAGGTAATTGGAATGATGGAAGATTGCCACCATATAATCACAATGATGCTAGATTGTAAAGTATGAGATGAGTCAGATGAGGACAATAATTCCAATCTAGCATCATTGTGATTATATGGTGGCAGAATCGCATCCTGTATGATAAGGTGGGTTCTCTCCATCGGAGACGAAATAGACATTGGTATCCGTTTATCTTTAAGGTAATTGGAATGATGGAAGATTGCCACCATATAATCACAATGATGCTAGATTGTAAAGTATGAGATGAGTCAGATGAGGACAATAATTCCAATCTAGCATCATTGTGATTATATGGTGGCAGAATCGCATCCTGTATGATAAGGTGGGTTCTCTCTATCGGAGACGAAATAGACATTGGTATCCGTTTATCTTTAAGGTAATTGGAATGATGGAAGATTGCCACCATATAATCACAATGATGCTAGATTGTAAAGTATGAGATGAGTCAGATGAGGACAATAATTCCAATCTAGCATCATTGTGATTATATGGTGGCAATCTTCCATCATTCCAATTACCTTAAAGATAAACGGATACCAATGTCTATTTCGTCTCTGATGGAGAGAACCCACCTTATCATACAGGATGCGATGACGAGTGCCTTATTTATCACCAGTTATGAATCTAAGAGCAGAGTGATAGACCGTGTCTAGGAGGGTGCATTTCTATAAAGTACTGCTCTTTCTGCACATCAAAAGGAAGCTGGATCTGTTTGTGTAAAAGAACAACCTCTGGTGTTCAGAATCGGCAAGATGCTGGAACTCCAGGTCTTTCTGCCCCACCAGTTGGTTTGAGCTCACTCATCCTACACTGAACGTCTGCCTGCAGCTGAAGGCTTTCTGCATGCAGCTGGTGTCATTGTGCCTGCAGCTGATGTCATTCTTTCTGCAGCTGATGTCATTCTGCCTGCAGCTGAAGGCTTTCCTCTTGGCATTGATCAGATTGTATTTCAGTTGTATTTCAATGTAATTTTCATCAAACCAGTCCTGGTTCTTCCCAGGGTTCGAAATTCAGTTAAGGGGGGCAAGAAAAGCCCCCGACACTTTGCACAGATGTTTAGGCCTTAGTATGCACTAGGGATTAGCATTTTAAAGAAAAATCCAGATCGATTGATCGCATGCTATACTCGAGTGATCGTGTATTACTCGAAAAGGGGAAAAAAACTTTAAAACAAATTTAAAAAACAAATTTATATATATATATTTTTTTTGACTTATTTCCTTTCATTCACGTATACATGTTTAAGGAAACCAACAAACAGTTATAATCTTACACATACATGTGAAAAAATATGTAAAAAAGAAATTCACGATTTTTCTCATAACTACGACTAACGTTTACTCACGCCCATCCTTAGTATGCACACGCACAGTATAATATGCATGTAATAAATAGTTTGTTAATAAACTCTGTTACTTGTTTGTAAACAAAGAAATGTACAATCGCCTTGAAAATGACGTCAGTGTCCTCTTACCGTTCGCCGATGAGACTGGATGAAAAAGATCCCACTTATTTGACGGCGATCGACTCGATCCATTTCCCGTTTGTATAATTGTCATGTACAAAGGTCTAATGACCATATAGAATATGACTGGAGCGGGCTGTACATGAAACCAGCCCGTCCAGCAGATGCTTTAAGCACAGTCCCGGGCAGGTAAGAAACAACAAAGCGTTTTCCAAATAGTAAATAATATTTATTGAAGCAGGGATTTAAACCCACAACAATATCAAATCAGGGTAAAGGGTAGGGGAGAACAAACAGAGTATACATACAGACAAACAAACACTTAGCAAAATATCAACGTGTCCATCATAGGACACCACAACCATTTCAGGATTAATCCACACCAAGTGGTAAATGGCACTAAGCCACACAATATCACAGCACAGCTACAGCTAGGCAAGAAGGGCAACCTCCTCACTCCACTCTGGAACGTGGCAGTGATTCAAATGAGGCGCCCCGATGTGTGTCATCTTCCAGGTTAATAACCACTCGTCTCAGACTGCCTACAGGTGCAAACAGCAGGTGCAATCAGCCCAATCAATGAGACGAGTGGCATCTGGGAAGGGGAGAAAGAAAAAAGGGTTTAGGAGATGACACACATCACACATAAACAAAATAACACATACCGGTATTACATATACTAACCTGATGTTACATGGTGTTAAAAATATGGCAATAATGATAATGAACAACCCACGTACGTGACAATAATAATAATAATAAACGCCCAAATCATGTAGATTATTGAGTTATGGCAGCGATCCATGCACGCCAGTGTGTATCTGTAGTCCCGCAACATTATGTGAGTGCCGGACGCATTTCCCAGACGCACCGAGATCCCGTGAGATCCATTTCCGGTTGTAACTCGCCGATCATCCACCAGGCGGCAGTATTGAAGCGTTGCAGAGTTGTGCAGGCTCCCACTGCATCAGACCAGGCTCCGTGAGGGAATTATGAATAACATGGCGAAAAAATTAAATATGATCTCAATAACGTCGTACGCCGTGGAATGGCAGAATTAGCATGAACTTGAATCACGTTGTACGACATTTATGGCGCAGGATGTGTTAAGGGGGGCAAAAAAAGCCCTGGAATGTTTTTATTTCTAACCCTGGTTCTTCCTGATCTTGTAACCGATGGTGTCCCTACTGGTCTCGAGGATTGTGTCCTGATCTTGTAACCAATGGTGTCCCTGCTGGTCTCAAGGATTGTGTCCTGATCTTGTAACCGATGGTGTCCCTGCTGGTCTCGAGGATTGTGTCCTGGTCTTGTAAATGGTAAATAAATGGTGCATTTATATAAGCCCTTTCATCCAAATCGCTTTACATTTAGTCATTTAGCTGACTCTTTTATCCAAAGTCACTTACAAGTTTTGTACAACAAGTCAGCAGGAAGGGTAAAACTCTTATCAGCTGAGTAACAATGTTCATCAAAGTGTTGAGTGTTACAGTTTAGGTTAGTATATTATGCCAAGTGCATGACAGTAAGGTTAGTTAGGGTTTGATTTTGAGACAGGAGATGACTGGATGAGGAGTTGGGTGGCTTATTTAGTCAGGAAGGGGCGGATCCTTCTGACGTTGCGCAGGAGGAATCTGCAGGTTCTGGTTGTCGCTGCGATGTTAGCGGAGAAGTTCAACTGGTCGTCAAGGATAACACCAAGGTTCTTGGCGGTCGAGGATGCGGCCACAGCTACATTCTCGACTGTGATGGAAAGGTCGGTCATGTGTTTTGCTTGGGTTCAGTTTGAGGTGTTTGGTCATCATCCAGGCGGAGATGTTGGACAGACAGGCCGAGATCCGCTCAGAGACGTGGATATCTGAGGGAGGGAAGCAGAGGAAGAGTTGAGTATCATTGGCATAGCAATGATACGAGAAGTCATGAGACGTGATAATATTACCCAGAGATTTAGTGTAGAGGGAGAAGAGAAGGGATCCTACGACCGAGACCTGGGGGACACCCGTCCGCAGGGGGCGGGTGGCCGACAGGGTCCCTCTCCATGATACTTGGTAGGAGCAGTCACTGAGGTATGATGTCGGCCATGTCAGCGCAGAGCCAGCCACTCCCATTCCTGTGAGGGACGCGAGAAGGATCTGATGGTTGACTGTGTCGAAGGCTGCAGACAGGTCTAGGAGAATCGGGACAGAGGAGAGGCCTTTCACCATTGATAAGTGAAGTGCCTCTGTGACCGCAATGAGGGCCGTTTCTGTGGAGTGACCAGTCCTGAATGAAGCCTGACTGATTAGGGTCTAGGAGGTCATTCTGTAAGAGATAATCAGTGAGTTGGTTGGATACAGCACGTTCAAGTGTCATAGAAAGGAAGGAGAGAAAAGAGACGGGACCATAGTTGTCTATGACTGTGGGGTTCAGTTTTTTTTTTATGAGCGGTGTGACTGGCTTGTTTTAGGGAGGTTGGGACCACTCCTGAGTTGACGGAGGGAGTTGATGGTTGCAGTTAGGAACGGGAGGATGTCTGGTGCTATGGTCTGGAGGAGTGGGGAGGGTAACTGTTCCAGCTGGCATGTAGTCTGACGGTTCAACGTTACCAGTGTCAGGGTCTCTGCGTCTGTAATGGGAGAGAAAGATGACAGTGAAGGATGAGGTTCTCGATTCAGTATTTGGAATGGGTGCGGGTTGGGAGAAGGAGTTGCGGATGTTCTCCACTTTCTCCTTAAAGAATTTTCCTTTACAATTTGTTCCTCACATTTGACCCATTCACTCACACATTCACTCACCGACGGCGGAGGCGACCGTGCAAGGTGCCAACCTGCTCATCGGGAGCAGTTAGGGGTTAAGTGTCTTGCTCAAGCTGGAGTGGAGCGGGAATCGGATTACCTGTAGCCAATGGTGTGCCTACTGGTCTTGAGGATTGTGTCCTGGTCCTGTAACCGATGGTGTCCGATGGACCCTGGTGATCTTTGTGATCTTTGACCCTGGTGATCTTTGACCCTGGTGATCTTTGTGATATTTGACCCTGGTAATCTTTGACCCTGGTGATCTTTGACCCTGGTGGTCTTTGTAATCTTTGACCCTGGTGATCCTTGACCCTGGTGATCTTTGACCCTGGTGACCTTTGTGATATTTGACCCTGGTGATCTTTTGACCCTGGTGACCTTTGTGATCTTTTGACCCTGGTGATCTTTGTGATCTTTGACCCTGGTGACCTTGACCATCTTTGCACCTTGCAGCTCAAAGTGCTTCACAGCAGTAAAAAACATGTTTTGCCACAAAATGTATGGATTAAGAGCAATGCATAAAGTGCAGACATAACATCAGGCATAAAATGAGCATAAAATAGACGGTCGAGATGAGGCATAGAACTTTAAATCACACAATATTCTAGAGTTCTCTGCATTCTCTGCAATGATCCTGGAGAAGTGGTCCTTTCCTGCCAAACGTAATGTCATAATGAGACGGGTCTTGTTGCAGTGAACTGGGACTAGATTCCCTGCATGTTCCTTCTGCTGCCAGACATCCAGCCTGTTGCTTCACCAGGAGGTTCTGTCAGTTTAACCTTCTTAGGGCTTGTGTCCATAGCGGACGTTTTTTTTTAAAGATTTAAGATTTAAGATTTGTTTATTAAGGACAATGCAAATGAATGAACATCATTTACATGAGTGTATGCATAACATCACAGCATGATAAGGACGTAAATATGCCGGGAATAGCACAGGGCTAATTTCCACCCGTAGTCCTAACATAAAACAAACACAAAACGGACCATACAACGTTCATTCATAAAAACTGACATCACTGACATGACCACACTAACATGACATTCAGTCAGTACAACATCACTAACATCCCTAATGAGTGCATATTTGGCTGTCTAACAGCCATTTCCTGAGTTGGCCCCTAAAGGTGGACAGGGTGGTACATTCCCTTAAGGGGACCGGAAGGCGGAACGCTTTGAAAAGCCAATAAAAGAGGGGAGCTCCAGTAGCTCACCGCGTATCTCGGCGCTATTTCGGCATCGGGGACAACCGTGCGCGTCACGGATCTGGGGTACACGAGTTCGACTCCCGGACTCGCCGTATTTTCTCAGAGTGTCTTCCCCTGATCTATATCCCATTCAACCTGTTTCTGTCGGTCATGCTTGACCAGAAAAAAGCGATAAACGCTAAAAAGAACCAGCTGTCTGGTCAAAGTAAAAAAAAAAAAAAAGAAAAGCCAATAAAAGCATGTTCAGAACGTTTTCATAGCGTTTTTTTAGATGTTCCACACACACACACACGCACACAGATATACACACACACACACACACACACATACACACACACACACATACACGCATATATACACACATGCACACATACACACACACGCATATATACACACATACACACACACACGCACACATATACACACACACACATATATACACACATTCACACACATACATACTGTATACACACATACATACACACGCATACACACATGCATACATATACACACACACACACACACACACACACATACTACAGGATTTCTTTGGTCCTCAGATGGGAACTGACAAAACAAGCTAACATTCCGGTAACAGATGGAAATCATTCAAACTTACCTCACGCCCCGTGACTCAAGACTAAGGTCTTCCAGACTTAGAAGTCCATCTAAAGAGAAGTCTGTTCACTCTGCCACCATCTTGATAACAGGGAGTAAGCAGACCTGACCCCTGTCTCTTTGAATGGGGTTCTCATTCGTGTCTTAAGAATCTGTCATACATAGCATTGTTTTTATTTCATATTTGGAATTCCCAGCCTTTTGGCAGAGATTGTGATTAATTTAGAACAGCATTAAAACGCACCGTTTACCTCAAAATAGCAGTCAATTATAATTTGACTAAACATAAAATCACGTCACATTGAAGTGTGTTTCTAATGCTGGTTTTGTTGTTGCACCATCTGTGGTGATTCCTCCGTCTCCTCAATGCATAGACTCTGGTCTTAATCATGAACAGCTGGCCTGTAAAGGGGCCACGCAGTGTCTTACAAACAGTCTTAAAGGGGACCTGTTATGAAAATTGCTAGGGATGCATGATAATTATCGGGCCGATATCAGCAATTATGACGTCATCCTGATAAACCCGATAAAAGTATTGATAGCTCCGATAATAACATCTTTATTTATTAATTATTATTATTTTTTTACACTTTTTTTTTTAAATTTTTTACACTTTTCTTTTTCATGTCAACGTTCACACACACAATATATGCTTACTTAGGATTTGACTTGATTCAACAACAAAGCAGTCGGGGCAATGGCAAGCCAAAAACGGTCGAAAATTTGAAGTTTGGATTTTTTTTTTTTTTTACAGCTGAGGTAGGTAGATTACATTTTTAGAGACTAAAGTACCGAAAAAAGGTACCGTTGGGTACCGGTATCGATTCACAGGTACCGGTACCGTATCGGTTCAAATGTGAACGGTACCCATCCCTACTGACAAAGCACAATACCCGTTGGTTTTTAGTTCACTCATTGTTCAGGGAAACGCATTGTTAATGACATTGACGGATTGTGAATTTTGTGATTGACTCAAATTATATTTATTTGGAAAAATAAATAGTCACTTTATTTGAAGAGTCAAAACTGTTCTCTTGGCTTTGTTTTGTTCATAGTAGTAACGCTCATATGTCATGATAAATCTGGTTAGGTCAAAACTACAGGAATATACATAAAAAAAAATTATAATACAATAAATATATATATATATATATCGGTATCGACCTTGAGGAGCAGAAAGTTATCGATATCTGGGTCAAAAAATCAATATCGTGCACCCCTAAAAATTGCCCTTTGCCGTGTTTTGCTCCAGAATGTGTGCACTGTGCACATTGTAAGAGCCAGTGGAGAAACTTCCCACTGCTCATGTTACTGCCGAGTCATTGGAATCCTAGAAAGTGGACCGGGCAGAAGATTAATTGGGAGCCCCTGAACTAGGCTTCAGGCTTCCGGTCCTAATGGAGCTGTGCAATACCCTGGAGCCGGCACTGAGGAGCCGGACCAGACGCTCAATGTTTTTATTTAGTATTCCTGTCTGTTTCAGACTCGATGTCGGGGACCAGCAGCAAAGGGAGGCCTAGCCTAGCCTAGCTTAGCTTAGCTTATCACTTTTGAACCATCAGATCAAGCTCCAGCTGTCTGTCCTTCTTCACTTAGAACTATGTGACGTCAAGGGAGCCTGTGGCTCTAATCGCTGCTTCATTGTGACTTCAAGAGAGAACTTAAAGTGTCGCAGTTGCGGCAGGCAGACTTTCAGTTGGTCGTTTTTTTTGTTCAACTTTTTCTCCCATTTTTCTATTTTTCTCCCATCCAAATTTCTTATCGTCCAATTCTACCCTCCCCTGTCTCGAACGCTGTTAGGCCATGCCTCCCACAAGCCGGCTGCAATGTGGACGAAGCCTTACATCACGTGTCCCCTCCGGTACTCGAGGAAGCAGCAGTCGCATCTTTTCACCTGCACAGCGCAATCTCTCAGCGTCGGGGGTCTGCGTTTGGAGGGCACGCCGCCCCCCGTCGCTTCCTGATTCTGCTGCGCAGGCGCACCAACCGACCTGTAGGAGTCGCTGTCCACAACGTCCGATCCCCACCCATCAGCTTCCCACCCCCTAATACTGCCAATTGTATTAGTATGAACGACCAGCCAAGCTGATGGCAATGTGGAGAGCTGGGCTCGAACCCAGCGTCTCCTGCATTGGTGGTGAGCGCCTTGCCCACTGCACCACCTAGCCGCCTTCAGTTGGTAGTTTTAAAGGGGAATGGGAACGCATTCCACATTGATTTATATTTGCAAGTCAAATAATGTCATGTCACATTTGATAAAAACTGTTTCACAAATGGATACATTGATTTTGAAGTGGCCTAATGGTAAGCTATCAATCTTATGGGGGCCTGCCATGTTTTTGTTGTCATGGATACGCAGTGTCACCGGTTGGATCACACACAGACACACACATTAAGCTACTTCAAAATCTACATCCATTTGTAAAACAGTTTTTTATCAAATGTGACATTGTTATTTCACTTGCAAATAGTAATTCATTTAGAATGATCTCTTTAATTTCTAGTGTTTATATTCCATTAAGAAGCAAAGCACTCAATCAACCACACACAGCTACACACACACACACACACACACACACACACACACACACCATGTAGTCTCTCTGTTCTATAACAGTACAGTCTTCACTCACCATGTAGGTCTGCAGAGCGAGGATGAACAAACGCCTATGAATTATTCAGCTGTAGACCAGGATGATGTCTCTGCAGCAGAGCCGTATGGAGGGAATTAATACCAGGAGTCAGGAGAATCATAAAGAAACCTTTTGGTATAATTGATATCACAGTAGAATCATGAAGTCTTTGGTATAATTGATATCACAGTAGAATCATAAAGAAGTCTTTGGTATAATTGATATCACAGTAGAATCATAAAGAAGTCTTTGGTATAACTGATATCATAAAGACGTTTTTGGTATAACTGATACCACAGTAGAATCATAAAGAAGTCGTTGGTATAACTGATACCACAGTAGAATCATAAAGAAGTCTTTGGTATAACTGATACCACAGTAGAATCATAAAGAAGTCTTTGGTATAACTGATACCACAGTAGAATCATAAAGAAGTCTTTGGTATAACTGATACCACAGTAGAATCATAAAGAAGTCTTTGGTATAACTGATACCACAGTAGAATCATAAAGAAGTCTTTGGTATAACTGATACCACAGTAGAATCATAAAGAAGTCTTTGGTATAACTGATACCACAGTAGAATCATAAAGAAGTCGTTGGTATAAAACCGTATAATTGATATCACAGTAGAATCGTAAAGAAGTCTTTGGTATAAAACCGTATAATTGATATCACAGTAGAATCATAATGAAGTCTTTGGTATAAAACCGTATAATTGATATCACAGTAGAATCATAAAGAAGTCTTTGGTATGAAACCGTATAATTGATATCACAATAGAATCAAAGAAGTCTTTGGTATAAAACCGTATAATTGATATCACAGTAGAATCATAAAGAAGTCTTTGGTATAAAACCGTATAATTGATATCACAGTAGAATCATAAGGACGGGTCAGTAGAGTCTTTTCTCAACACGGTCCACACTATGATTCATACCCACAGCTTCTGCTAGTTAGCCACACAAAACGAACATACAGTCAATGGGGCCACACACCACTCAGCCTGTACAATCAATGGGGCCACACTGAAACCTACTCGACAGTGCACCCAAAGTGGGTATCGGCATTTATCTCAGGGCTGGTACAGACTGAAGCCTGGCCCCATTACTTTGCATTAGTTTGTGTCGTAACTAGCTTGAGCCGTGGGTCTCTCCAGTATGAAGGACTTTACAGATGGACAACATGGTAACCTGTGATGTCAGAGCACCGCCCCCCCCCCCCCCCCCCCCCAACCTGTGATGTCAGAGCACCTCTTTGGGACATTTCCCCGTTTAGTTCAGTTGTTGTTTAATTTTCTGTGTTTTGTCTCGTCAGCTGTACAAGGCCTTCCTGCCGGCCATGATCGCCAACAACCATGGACACCTGGTCAGCATTGCCAGCTCTGCTGGTCTGATCGGAGTCAATGGATTGGCAGGTATTGTGTGTGTGTCTGTACGTCACGGCCTGCTAAACACCACGCTCCTACACAGAGCTGCCTGTACATCACAGCCTGCTAAACACCACACTCCTACACAGAGCTGCCTGTATGTCACAGCCTGCTAAACACCACACTCCTACACAGAGCTGCCTGTATGTCACAGCCTGCTAAACACCACACTCCTACACAGAGCTGCCTGTACGTCACAGCCTGCTAAACACCACACTCCTACACAGAGCTGCCTGTACGTCACAGCCTGCTAAACACCACACTCCTACACAGAGCTGCCTGTACGTCACAGCCTGCTAAACACCACACTCCTACACAGAGCTGCCTGTATGTCACAGCCTGCTAAACACCACACTCCTACACAGAGCTGCCTGTACGTCACAGCCTGCTAAACACCACACTCCTACACAGAGCTGCCTGTACGTCACAGCCTGCTAAACACCACACTCCTACACAGAGCTGCCTGTACATCACAGCCTGCTAAACACCACGCTCCCACACAGAGCTGCCTGTATGTCACAGCCTGCTAAACACCACACTCCTACACAGAGCTGTCTGTACGTCACAGCCTGCTAAACACCACGCTCCTACACAGAGCTGCCTGTACGTAACAGCCTGCTAAACGCCACACTCCTACACAGAGCTGCCTGTACGTCACAGCCTGCTAAACGCCACACTCCTACACAGAGCTGCCTGTACGTCACAGCCTGCTAAACGCCACACTCCTACACAGAGCTGTCTGTACATCACAGCCTGCTAAACACCACACTCCTACACAGAGCTGTCTGTACATCACAGCCTGCTAAACGCCACACTCCCACACAGAGCTGCCTGTACATCACAGCCTGCTAAACGCCACACTCCTACACAGAGCTGCCTGTACGTCACAGCCTGCTAAACGCCACACTCCTACACAGAGCTGCCTGTACATCACAGCCTGCTAAACACCACACTCCTACACAGAGCTGCCTGTATGTCACAGCCTGCTAAACACCACACTCCTACACAGAGCTGCCTGTATGTCACAGCCTGCTAAACGCCACACTCCTACACAGAGCTGCCTGTACGTCACAGCCTGCTAAACACCTCTGCCAAAGAGAGCAAAGATCTTTACCAAATCGGGACATCTGCAACCAAATTAGTTTGAAAGAAAATAGGGTTAAATATTTGTATTCGATGTATACAAAGTATCACTAATAACCAAAAAATGTACTTGCCTGAACATTTAGGAGTCCTGTTTGAAATACAGGGAAACCTCTCTCACACTCTCTCTCTCTCTCTCTCTCTCGCTCTCGCTCTCGCTCTCGCTCTCGCTCTCTGCTTCTAAACTGTTTTACAACTGCGTTGCTCAGCCAATATAGCATTTTAACAAGTAGGGATGCACCGATCCGACTTTTTCAGTCCCGATACCTGGGTTTGGGTATCGGCCAATACCGATACCGATCCGATACCCATTGTCCAATTTTTTTTTCAAAAAAAGTAAAAAAAAAAAAAATTAATCCACGTTTTTTTTTTTTTTTATTAAAATATATTTTGTTTTTAAGAATTGTAAAGGATCACAAGTGTGTTTTTGATTTGTTGTAAACAAAGACTGTATGCCTCACTGTCACTGTGTGGAAGAGACTGGGATCATTCTTTTGTGCAAGGCAACATCAGGCTTGACTTAAAACATTACTTTCCTAACTTAGTGAAACTAAATGTAACAAATTAACACATAGATATAAATGTACTGAATGGTTATTTCTTTTATTTCTTATTTAAAAAAAATAATTATAATAATAATAATGCGATATATATATATATATATATATATTTTTTTTACCGATACCCGATCCAGCTATTTTACTGATAGCGGCCGATACCAATATCGGATTGGTGCATTCCTAATAACAAGGTCGTTTTAGTGCATGAACAAAGTTGAC
Source organism: Notolepis coatsorum (assembly GCF_963971535.1). NCBI lineage: Eukaryota > Metazoa > Chordata > Actinopteri > Aulopiformes > Paralepididae > Notolepis > Notolepis coatsorum. The sequence goes on from NC_140177.1 coordinate 13,398,713, forward strand.
TTAAGGGGCCCCTATTGTAAACATTGTGCAGCCTTTCCCTGCGTTTGTGTTGTTTTTACACACTGAGGGGTTGTGAAATATGTACAGTTTCTAGAGTTCAGCCGTGACAAGAACCCCCTGTTGAAACAGTTCAGCCGTGACAAGAACCCTCTGTTGAAACAGTTCAGCTGTGACAAGAACCCTCTGTTGAAACAGTTCAGCTGTGACAAGAACCCTCTGTTGAAACAGTTCAGCTGTGACAGGAACCCTTCCTGTTGAAACAGTTCAGCTGTGACAAGAACCCTCTGTTGAAACAGTTCAGCTGTGACAAGAACCCTCTGTTGAAACAGTTCAGCTGTGACAAGAACCCTCTGTTGAAACAGTTCAGCTGTGACAAGAACCCTCCCTGTTGAAACAGTTCAGCTGTGACAAGAACCCTCCTTGTTGAAACAGTTCAGCTGTGACAGGAACCCTCCCTGTTGAAACAGTTCAGCTGTGACAAGAACCCTCCCTGTTGAAACAGTTCAGCTGTGACAAGAACCCTCCCTGTTGAAACAGTTCAGCTGTGACAAGAACCCTCCCTGTTGAAACAGTTCAGCTGTGACAAGAACCCTCCCTGTTGAAACAGTTCAGCTGTGACAAGAACCCTCTGTTGAAACAGTTCAGCTGTGACAAGAACCTTCCCTGTTGAAACAGTTCAGCTGTGACAAGAACCCTCCCTGTTGAAACAGTTCAGCTGTGACAAGAACCCTCCTTGTTGAAACAGTTCAGCTGTGACAAGAACCCTCCCTATTGAAACAGTTCAGCTGTGACAAGAACCCTCTATTGAAACAGTTCAGCTGTGACAAGAACCCTCTGTTGAAACAGTTCAGCCGTGACAAGAACCCTCTGTTGAAACAGTTCAGCTGTGACAAGAACCCTCCCTGTTGAAACAGTTCAGCTGTGACAAGAACCTTCCCTGTTGAAACAGTTCAGCTGTGACAAGAACCTTCCCTGTTGAAACAGTTCAGCTGTGACAAGAACCTTCCCTGTTGAAACAGTTCAGCTGTGACAAGAACCCTCCTTGTTGAAACAGTTCAGCTGTGACAAGAACCCTCTGTTGAAACAGTTCAGCCGTGACAAGAACCCTCTGTTGAAACGGTTCAGCTGTGACAAGAACCCTCTTTTGAAACAGTTCAGCTCAACCCTCTTGTAATCAAAGTAAATGTCAAGATTAATGACGTGCCTCAACACTCAAAATGTACACCATTTGTATTGACCATAGATATAGATGATTTAATAGATAATATAAATACAAAACATAGAACATACTAACGGTCTAACATACACAAATCATAACACTACAACAGCACTTTACACCTAAGAAGACTCGGTGGCATAGAGGCTACATTCTGCCTTAGAGCATTTAATTTTCCTGGACTTTTGGAAGAAAAGCTCCAGGGCTCTTTGGTGGGGAATTCACTGGTAGGGGCCCCATTGATGCTGAGACGCATACAGGCGGCCAGATGGTCTCCCTGGAGACGCATACAGGCAGCCAGATGGTTTCCCTGCAGCCTGTTCCTCAGGTCACTCTTCACCTGTAAATACGGAATCAATCACTAGACAATAAGTGGGGTGATATTTGTGGCAAGTCAAATAACAAATCTGATTACAAATGACTAGGGCTGACCACGACTAGTCGAATAGTCGACTAATCAATCGAAAGGAGCCGTAGTCGACTGCCAACCTCTTAGTCGAATGCACAAAAAAATTATATATATATATTTCTTTAAAAAAAAATGTGGTCACTCTTTCCAAAAGCAAAGAGGCCTAGAAGCGTGGCTAACGCTAATGACGTGCATACCAGCGAGGCCAACTGCCTAAAAAAACGGGCACAGAGGCACTGAAAGAGGCTTTCACCTGTCTAATGAACACACTAGACAAATATCCAGATGTATCCATCTGGTGGACCAATTGCATGCTTTCGCAGAGGACAAGAAGCCTTCAGTCGACTCCTTTTTTTTCCATTTCATTCTGGGGGTAGTCTAGTTCATAGCAGCGGCGCTCATGATGCTAAATGCATATAAGGGAAACACTGGACCTTTTAAATCGCTCTGTGTGACTGTCATCATAGTCAACAGACTCTCAATCAGTGCCAGCTATTGGCATCATCCTGTTCTAGCTAGGCCACGCTTTAAAATATAGGAGTGTGTCACCTTGTTTGTAGAGCTAAATCTATATTTTATATTATAGCTATGGGTCCAATGTCATTGTCAATTGACAGTATGGAGCTTCCCTTCAATATGCCATAAAGAAATATTTTTTTCATCAATACGTTCCTGTTTTATACCGTAATGAATATGAGCGTTATATCTGAATGGTCTGTGATAATTCCTGCAAAGCTAGTTATAAGGCGCTAAGCTAATAATGTTAAATCGATTGGTGTTTCGGCCCTACACAAGCTAGAGTTAAAAATCAAAATGCATTTGATCGGTATCATGTTCCATCATGAATGCATGAAAGGGGGGGGGGGGGGGGGGGGGGGCGGGTGGAGTCGTTTCTGATTATTGATTACCAATAACGTAAAAAAACGTTTAGCAGCCAGATCGGTATGAAAACATTGCATGATCAAGCCAGAATTTATGTCAGATAGTCCTTACCTGTGGCCGGGAGTATTCCAAAAATTATATTCCAATTGTTTGATCGCCATCTGGTACATCCAATGTCGATTAGGGCCACTGCATAATCAATCGCAGCATAATAATAATAATGGATTCAATTTGTACCGCGCTCTACATTCGTGAGAATCTCAGAGTGCTACAGGAGATATAGACAAACGTTAAATGAATAAAACAATTTAAAATTAATAAAAACAATTAAAAGACTAACAACCAGTGAAATGGAAGAACCTAAGAGTAAAAAATAATAAAAATAATAGTAAAAGGAATAGAAGTAAAAATAAAAGTAAAAGAAAATTCAGGCAAAAGAATGTTAAAAAGAAATGTTTTTAGGCCCCTTTTAAAAACCTCTACGGATTGTGGTGCTCTCAGGTGGATGGGGAGAGCATTCCAAAGTCTGGGTGCGGCAGAGCAGAAGGCGCGATCGCCCATGGAGTGCAGCTTAGTCCTGGGGGCTTTGAGGAGGTAGGCTGTGCCGGAGCGGAGGGAACGTGAGGAGGACTGGGGGGTGAGGAGTTCCTTGAGATAGGCAGGGGCACCACCGTGTACGCACTGGTGAGTGAGGAGGGACACCTTGTACTCAATTCTGTGTTCCACAGGGAGCCAGTGAAGGGATCTGAGGGTGGGGGTGATGTGATCATATTTGCGCACCCTCATCAGGATCCTAGCAGCGACATTCTGGATGGTTTGCAGTTTTTTAATGCTTTTACTAGGGATCCCGATGAGGAGTGCATTGCAATAGTCCAGCCTGGAGGAAACAAAAGCGTGGACGAGTTTCTCGGAATCTGCCAGGGTGAGTGAGGGGCGGAGTTTAGTGATGTTTCGGAGGTGAAAGAAAGAGGTCTTGCAGAGGTGTTTGATGTGTGTATCATATGTGAGGTGGGGGTCCATTTTCACGCCCAAGTTGGTGACAAGGGTGGAAAGGGGAATGTCCTGACCGGAGAAGGAGATGGTGGTGATGGTGGTTGACCGGACCTGGTGTGGGGTACCGATCAGCATGGCTTGTGTTTTGGAACTGTTGACCTGGAGAAACCTGTGGTTCATCCACGCCTTAGTCTCCTCCAGGCAAGCGGTCAGTGTGGGGGGTGATGAAGGTGATGATGGTGTGATCCGGATATATAACTGGGTGTCGTCAGCGTAGCATATGCATCGGATGTCCCGTAGACGTTTTGATGCGACCGATTGAACCTATAGCCTTACCGTGTAGTAAACATCTGCGCCCGGAGACCTTACAGTGTAACACAAGGGTCTGGACCAAGGTTTATCTGCAGCTCAATACCGCCACCTGGGAGAATCTGGCCGGTACTGCACCCTCGGCGTCGCAGTAGGGCTTCTAACGGGAACATATACGGGTCCCTGGCATTAAATAGGATATTAAAATCGATTGTCGGGCTATCACATAGTATTACGTGGGTGGCACTGATTGAGTTAACATGGTAAGAGTGAGTAACTAATGCTAACATCGTAACATGTATAAAGGCAGTTAGCTGCGTACTACCCAACAAGTGCCCAAAAGAACGTTCTCAAGCATCCAATCATATCCTGGTACATAGAATTCTAAGAGCAGGTCACGACCCTGACATTCTGCAGGAGGTTATTCAGTGCCGGGAGATAACGCCACGTCTCATCATCACGCCATTTGTCTCCCAGAAGTAACGACGGAAGCCATTTCGGAATGTTCCTCGTGATGACACTAACCCGCCCTCCTGGAAGTGAAATGGTTGCCAAACAACATTAGTCAAATGGCTAACCACCTGGGACCGTCGGGCAACATTAGCGTATTGATTATTTCCGTCGGGAAGCAACCTCTCCCAGATATGTCGGTAACTCCTTCTGACATGTCGGTAGAAGGTGGCGACCATGACGACTGACTCGAACCTGCCTTCACCCCCGATGTCATGGTGCTCACCTACCGGAGACTCTAGTGGAGGAGGGTGCGTTTGATTCATGGTGCTCACCTACCGTAGACTCGACAGGGCTAGTGGAGGAGGGTGCGTTTGATTCATGGTGCTCACCTACCGTAGACTCTAGTGGAGGAGGGTGCGTTTGATTCATGGCCGGTCACCTACCGTAGACTCGACAGGGCTAGTGGAGGAGGGTGCGTTTGATTCATGGTGCTCACCTACCGTAGACTCAACAGGGCTAGTGGAGGAGGGTGCGTTTGATTCATGGTGCTCACCTACCGTAGACTCAACAGGGCTAGTGGAGGAGGGTGCGTTTGATTCATGGTGCTCACCTACCGGAGACTCGACGGGGCTAGTGGAGGAGGGTGCGTTTGATTCATGGTGCTCACCTACCGGAGACTCGACAGGGCTAGTGGAGGAGGGTGCGTTTGATTCATGGCGCTCACCTACCGTAGACTCGACGGGGCTAGTGGAGGAGGGTGCGTTTGATTCATGGTGCTCACCTACCGTAGACTCGACAGGGCTAGTGGAGGAGGGTGCGTTTGATTCATGGTGCTCAACTACCGTAGACTCGACAGGGCTAGTGGAGGAGGGTGCGTTTGATTCATGGCCGGTCACCTACCGGAGACTCGACAGGGCTAGTGGAGTAGCGTTATTTCTAAACCTAGCCGCATTTCTGGCAAGACGCTCTCTGATTGGCCGACGCCTGTTTCTACACTGGTTAAGCTTAGGCACTCTTTCGAAGTTGGTTAAGGTTAGAGTTTGTCTTAGAGCATGGCGATGGAACGCCAGGTAGTTTGCAGGCTGTTTGACGTGGAAATGGGCAAAGACACAGCTCGTCACGGATTGGGCAAACGCGTCAGTGGCCAATCGGAGAGCGTCAGTCAGAAATGCGGCTAGGTTTAGAAATAACGCAGTGGAGGAGGGTGCGTTTGATTCATGGCCGGTCACCTACCGTAGACTCGACAGGGCTAGTGGAGGAGGGTGCGTTTGATTCATGGTGCTCACCTACCGTAGACTCGACAGGGCTAGTGGAGGAGGGTGCGTTTGATTCATGGTGCTCACCTACCGTAGACTCGACAGGGCTAGTGGAGGAGGGTGCGTTTGATTCATGGCGCTCACCTACCGTAGACTTAACAGGGCTAGTGGAGGAGGGTGCGTTTGATTCATGGCCGGTCACCTACCGGAGACTCAACAGGGCTAGTGGAGGAGGGTGCGCTTGATTCATGGCCGGTCACCTACCGGAGACTCAACAGGGCTAGTGGAGGAGGGTGTGCTTGATTCATGGCCGGTCACCTACCGGAGACTCAACAGGGCTAGTGGAGGAGGGTGCGCTTGATTCATGGCCGGTCACCTACCGGAGACTCAACAGGGCTAGTGGAGGAGGGTGCGCTTGATTCATGGCCGGTCACCTACCGGAGACTCAACAGGGCTAGTGGAGGAGGGTGCGCTTGATTCATGGCCGGTCACCTACCGGAGACTCAACAGGGCCTAGTGGAGGAGGGTGCGCTTGATTCATGGCCGGTCACCTACCGGAGACTCAACAGGGCTAGTGGAGGAGGGTGCGCTTGATTCATGGCCGGTCACCTACCGGAGACTCAACAGGGCTAGTGGAGGAGGGTGCGCTTGATTCATGGCCGGTCACCTACCGGAGACTCAACAGGGCCTAGTGGAGGAGGGTGCGCTTGATTCATGGCCGGTCACCTACCGGAGACTCAACAGGGCTAGTGGAGGAGGGTGCGCTTGATTCATGGCCAGTCACCTACCGGAGACTCAACAGGGCTAGTGGAGGAGGGTGCGCTTGGTTCTGTGTCGCACGGGTGCCTTTTTAGCCAAAGTAGTGACCAGCCATTGAGTGTGTTCGGTGGCTGGTGGCTCAGGAGGTAGAGTGGTCGTCTGGTAATCGGTAGGATCCCGGTTCGATTCCCGCTCCTCGCAGCATGTGTCGAAGTGTCCTTGAGCAAGACACTTAACCCCTAACTGCTCCTGATGAGCAGGTTGGCACCTGGCACGGCCGTCGGTGTGTGAATGTGTGCGTGAACAGGTGAATGTGAGGCACAAGTCGTAAAGTGCTTTGGATAAAAGCTGTTACGTATTTAAAGGCACCATTTACCACCATTTACATACACATTGATATCCTGGATACCAGCTAATATCTCTGGATCAGGTATTTATAGACATACAGTTAGTGATGCACCGATGTAAAGATTGTGGCCGATACCGATAACCGATATTAATATTGCTGTTCTGGCCGATACCGATATTTACCGATGTCGATATCTCTGTATAGAAAACACTTTTTTATGATAATCAAATAAAGAGCTATTTTCCAAAACACTTTTTATAATTTTTTTTTACTTTTGTAACTTGTTTTCAGAAATTACTGATATTTTTTAACTATTTAAGACCAAAACATGTATAAATAAAAAAATATTAAATATTTTTTATTTTTAATATTGGCCCCATCTTGATACCGATGTGTAAAAAAATTACCATATCAGCCGATATTATATCGGCGGCCGATATATCGTGCATCACTACATACAGTCATATATCGGTATGTGTAAATGGAATCTTGTGAACGTCACCATGGAAACGGAACTCGACACAAATCACAAAACCAAAACAGGATGAGGGTTTGGTATCTCTATATATCTATATATTTCAGTGATCATATTTAGGTTTCTTATAGTCACAATATCCAGTGATATTGGAATATTAATGTTCTATCATAGACGGAATACTCTTAATATCCAGTGATATTGGAATATTAATGTTATATCATAGACTGAATACTCTAGTATGCAGTGATATTGTCATTTATCCAGGTGCATCATTCCACGTGGGGGACATGGGATGTATGGAGGGGATACAAGCATGCAACTTGTAAACAACAACATTCATTTTGATTCATTAATCACTCGTTTTCTTGGGGGGGAAAGCATTAATTTGATTCCACACCTTTCTAAAAGCTCTGTGGATGTATTAAATTTTTTCTTTGACATTTGTCTGTATCTATAGCACCTTTAATGTTATACAGTATCCTAGACGGAATCCTCTAGTATCCTGAGTGATGTTGGAATATTAATGTTATATCCTAAGTGATGTTGGAATATTAATGTTATATCCTAGATGTAATCCTCTAGTATCCTGAGTGATGTTGGAATATTAATGTTATATCCTAAGTGATGTTGGAATATTAATGTTATATCCTAGACGGAATCCTCTAGTATCCAGAGTGATGTTGGAATATTAATGTTATATCCTAGACGGAATCCTCTAGTATCCAGAGTGATGTTGGAATATTAATGTTATATCCTAGACGGAATCCTCTAGTATCCAGAGTGATGTTGGAATATTAATGTTATATCCTAGACGGAATCCTCTAGTATCCAGAGTGATGTTGGAATATTAATGTTATATCCTAGACGGAATCCTCTAGTATCCAGAGTGATGTTGGAATATTAATGTTATATCCTAAGTGATGTTGGAATATTAATGTTATATCCTAGATGTAATCCTCTAGTATCCTGAGTGATGTTGGAATATTAATGTTATATCCTAAGTGATGTTGGAATATTAATGTTATATCCTAGACGGAATCCTCTAGTATCCAGAGTGATGTTGGAATATTAATGTTATATCCTAGACGGAATCCTCTAGTATCCAGAGTGATGTTGGAATATTAATGTTATATCCTAGACGGAATCCTCTAGTATCCAGAGTGATGTTGGAATATTAATGTTATATCCTAGACGGAATCCTCTAGTATCCAGAGTGATGTTGGAATATTAATGTTATATCCTAGACGTAATCCTCTAGTATCCTGAGTGATGTTGGAATATTAATGTTATATCCTAAGTGATGTTGGAATATTAATGTTATATCCTAGACGGAATGCTCTAGTATCCAGAGTGATGTTGGAATATTAATGTTATATCCTAGACGGAATCCTCTAGTATCCTGAGTGATGTTGGAATATTAATGTTATATCCTAAGTGATGTTGGAATATTAATGTTATATCCTAGACGGAATCCTCTAGTATCCAGAGTGATGTTGGAATATTAATGTTATATCCTAGACGGAATCCTCTAGTATCCAGAGTGATGTTGGAATATTAATGTTATATCCTAGACGGAATCCTCTAGTATCCAGAGTGATATTGGAATAAAGGTTGTGACCTTGACAGCAGGAGATTAATATGTAATGGAGCTACTATACGAGTGGAACGGCCTTTCACCTGCATTCAGCAGAGATTGGGTGAGTTTGGTTTATTGCCCTGGGTGTGTGTTTTGACCTGCTGCTGTAACGGGGGACTTCCAGGGGACTTCCAGGGGACGGAGTCAAAGATTATCTGGTGTTTCTTGACCAGAGGTCGGGCTACACTTTCACCTTTGTAGTCATGATGACGGGACAGGGTAATTTCTTTATGAGATATAGCCTATTTAATAGCATTTAAAGGAAAACTCTTAGCTTATTTGCCATCTACCCTGGAGTTAGACAAGAAGATACATACTTTTTTCTTCTCTGTGCGTGCATTAGGCTTAGGGAACAGCCGCTCCGTTAGCGTAGCTTAGCTTCATCACTGGAAGTGGGTCAGACTTGTACCCTGACATTCCCTACAGTGTCCTACAGTCACGAAATACACTCCAAATACAACTCCAAAACGTTCCTGTAAACATGTTGTGACCTGTGTATTTACCACGTGGAGAAATACAAAATAATTGAATTTGACAATTACATTTTCTAAGCAAATATACTCTGAACTATTTATTGCCGAACCACTCCTCTCGGGGCGCAGTCAGTGATTTCAACGTGACGTCGTGTTTGTTTACATTCTCATTTTATTCAAAGGATCCGAACCGATTGAAGTGTTTTACTTTACTTTACAACGTATGCCTCACATTCACACATTCACTCACACATTCATTCACCCATTCACTCACACATTCATTCACCCATTCACTCACACATTCACACATTCACTCACACATTCATTCACCCATTCACTCACCCATTCACTCACACATTCATTCACATTCACCCATTCACTCACACATTCATTCACCCATTCACTCACACATTCACTCACCCATTCACTCACCCATTCACTCACACATTCATTCACCCATTCACTCACACATTCATTCACCCGTTCACTCACACATTCACACACCGACGGCGAAGGCGACCATGCAAGGTGCCAACCTGCTCATCGGGAGCAGTTATTACAGGTTAAGTGTTTTGCCCAAGGACACTTCGACACGCTGTCCGGGAGGAGCCAGAATCAAACCAGGAACTGTCGGATTACCCGATGACCGCTCTACCTCCTGAGCCACTGTCGCCCCCCTGGCTGTTAAAAAATAAATAATAAATTATAAAGGGGCATTTCACATTTGAACCTCAATCCCATCATTCCGCATTGCGTCATCATGTCCCGGATGATGTCACCTGGCGGGAAAGCAGACCTCTAGTGAAAGGCAGAATATTATGTCCTCGGCGGTCTCTGGAGGACGTGGCCGAGCTCTCGAGACGGGTGCAGTGAGACTCAACGTAACTTCCTGTCTTGCTTCCCGTTTCCTGTGCGGTCAGACTACTGTGCCAGTAAGTTTGCGGCGGTGCAGTGAGACTAAACGTAACTTCCTGTCTTGCTTCCCGTTTCCTGTGCGGTCAGACTACTGTGCCAGTAAGTTTGCGGCGGTGCAGTGAGACTAAACATAACTTCCTGTCTTGCTTCCTGTTTCCTGTGCGGTCAGACTACTGTGCCAGTAAGTTTGCGGTGGTGCAGTGAGACTAAACGTAACTTCCTGTCTTGCTTCCTGTTTCCTGTGCGGTCAGACTACTGTGCCAGTAAGTTTGCGGCGGTGGGCTTCGCCGAGTCTGTGGGTCTGGAGATGGTGGCGACCGGGATGGACGGCATCAAGACCACCATCGTCTGCCCCTACTTCATCAACACCGGCATGTTCGACGGCGCCCAGACCAAGTAAGATGTGGAGACAAACATAATATTCAGAGGCATCTTTTATTTGATTGGGGTTTTATTTTGTATTTTGTATTGCATTTTATTTTTATTTTTTTTATAAAAATGTTGTTTTCTTCCGCTTGACGAACGGATAGAACATATTATGAAAATTCTATTTCAGGGTGGATTTTCCCTTAAAACGGCAGAACTGTGTATCATGATTTATGTTTGATATAATTTTATGATATAAAAAAGGAGAATATGATAACTGAAGATAAATGATAATAATGAATATAGTGCTCTAGTTACTTAGAGCAGGGGTTCCCAAACTTTTTCAGCTCGAGACCCAAAAGAGAAATTTGGTGTTTCCCCGGGACCTAAACTTACAAAAATACATCATGAATTGCCATAACATACATTTATAAACTACTGATAAAGAACACAACAAACCATGAATTTCAAATGTATATGAAATATATTTATTTAATTATAAAAGTACATCACATCAATAATCAGAGTGTAATGTTAAGTTGCTCACCACCTCATAACATGTACATACAATTTTGTAACACTTTTAAATGAACAAACATGTTCTACTCTCCTTTCTATTTCTCACCCCTTTTTCAACTCTCCATTTCTTACCCCCTCCCTCCATCCCTCAACCTTAAACCCCAATTTGTACTGACTTATTTAAAAATTCTACTGACCTGACATGCTAGAAGGGGTATAATATTTCATCTATGGCACAGTGAAATCTAATGAGAGGTATGTGGCTGGTTGAAGTTTTCAACCAGCAGATCTATTCTGGGCTTGGTTTTTGAAAGTGCTATTCTGAGGTCATGCTGAGCATTTAGTCTGTTTCTGTATTTGTTTTTCAGGTATGCTAGAGTAGAAAACCCAGATTCACATAAGTATGTGGTGCCAAACTGAATCAACACAGCTACAGCTTTTTTATAAAACAATTAATAAATAAATAAAAACGATTTATAATTAATTTTTATTGGCGACCCAATAAAAGCGGGTCCGCAACCCATTTTGGGTCGCGACCCTAAGTTTGGGAAACGCTGACTAGATGATTCTCTAAAAGCATTATCATTACGGTTGTCAGGAGAGAGCGGTGGTGTTTCTCTCATGGTGGCAGTCATGCGTTACGTTTCATTCTGACACTAAAGGCCTGGTTCTCACCCCGAGCTGGCGGTCCTGGAGATGAATGTGTGTTTGCTGACTTCATCTGTCTCGCCTGCTGACCACATTGTCAATAAGAGTCTGTTTATTGTGGCTTTATGACTCATAATGATTGGCTATTAGTTACTCAGGGTCGCTTCAAATGAACCAATCATATGATCCGCTTCGATGCAATTTCCTTGCACTCTCTCTCTCTGTCTCCCTCTCTGTCTGTATGTCTCTGTCTGTCTGTCTGTCTGTCTGTCTGTCTGTCTCTCTCTCTCTCTCTCTCTCTCTCTCTCTCTGCCTGTCTCTCTCCCTCTCTGTCTGTCTGTCTCTATCTGTCTGTCTCTCTCTCTCTCTGCCTGTCTCTCTCCCTCTCTGTCGGTCTGTCTCTCTCTCTCTGCCTGTCTCTCTGTCTGTCTGTCTTCCTTTCTGTCTGTCTCCCTCTCTGTCGGTCTGTATGTCTCTCTCTCTGTCTGTCTGTCGTCATCTCTGTCCGTCTTCCTCTCGGTCTGTCTCTCTCTCTCTGCCTGTCTCTCTGTGTCTGTCTGTCTCTCTCTGTCTCCCTCTCGGTCTGTCTGTCTCTCTCTCTCTGCCTGTCTGTCTTCCTCTCTGTCTGTCTCTCTCTCTGCCTGTCTCTCGGTCTGTCTGTTTGTCTTCCTCTCTGTCTCTCTCTCTCTCTCTCTCTCTGCCTGTCTCTCTGTCTGTCTGTCTGTCTCTCTCTGGCTGCTATCTATCTTTCTCCCTCTCTGTCTGTCTCTCTCTACCTGTCTCTATCTGTGTCTGTCCCCCCTCTCTCTCTCTCTCTCTCTCTGCCTGTCTCTCCCTGCCTGTCTCTCCCTGCCTCCCTCTCTCTCTCTCTCTCTCTCTCTCTCTCTCTCTCTCTCTCTCTCTCTCTCTCTCTCTCTCTCTCTCTCTCTGTCTGCTCCCCCCTTCCTCGCTACCTGTATCTCTTTTTCATGGGTCCAAGCAGCAAAGGAACCCTGCTGGAACCCTATTGTATGTGTTAGGATTATTATTCAGATTTATTATTATTCCTTTTCTCTGCTAAAAGTATCTGGGTAGTGTAGAGGTCGTCTAGGCCCTGGCCTACCACCTCAGAGACCCGGGTTCAGTTCCCGTCAGCGGTACCTCCGGCTTGGTCAGTCGTCCATACCAACACGATTGTCACTGTTCGCGGCTGGGAAGCAGGTGGTGATATGAGTCATGGTTGTTGCAACAGTGACTCCTACTGGTCGCTGCCGCACCCAACCCCAGACCGACAGTAGGGCAGCATGTGGTAGTCTACACCCTCCCCAGACCAACAGTAGGCAGCATGTGGTAGTCTACACCCTCCCCAGACCGACAGTAGGGCAGCATGTGGTAGTCTACACCCTCCCCAGACCGACAGTAGGCAGCATGTGGTAGTCTACACCCTCCCCAGACCGACAGTAGGGCAGCATGTGGTAGTCTACACCCTCACCAGACCCACAGTAGGCAGCATGTGGTAGTCTACACCCTCCCCAGACCTACAGTAGGGCAGCATGTGGTAGTCTACACCCTCCCCAGACCGACAGTAGGGCAGCATGTGGTAGTCTACACCCTCCCCAGACCGACAGTAGGCAGCATGTGGTAGTCTACACCCTCCCCAGACCAACAGTAGGCAGCATATGGTAGTCTACACCCTCCCCAGACCCACAGTAGGGCAGCATGTGGTAGTCTACACCCTCCCCAGACCGACAGTAGGCAGCATGTGGTAGTCTACACCCTCCCCAGACCGACAGTAGGGCAGCATGTGGTAGTCTACACCCTCCCCAGACCGACAGTAGGCAGCATGTGGTAGTCTACACCCTCCCCAGACCTACAGTAGGGCAGCATGTGGTAGTCTACACCCTCCCCAGACTGACAGTAGGGCAGCATGTGGTAGTCTACACCCTCCCCAGACCGACAGTAGGCAGCATGTGGTAGTCTACACCCTCCCCAGACCGACAGTAGGCAGCATGTGGTAGTCTACACCCTCCCCAGACCAACAGTAGGCAGCATGTGGTAGTCTACACCCTCCCCAGACCAACAGTAGGCAGCATGTGGTAGTCTACACCCTCCCCAGACCCACAGTAGGGCAGCATGTGGTAGTCTACACCCTCCCCAGACCGACAGTAGGCAGCATGTGGTAGTCTACACCCTCCCCAGACCGACAGTAGGGCAGCATGTGGTAGTCTACACCCTCCCCAGACCGACAGTAGGCAGCATGTGGTAGTCTACACCCTCCCTAGACTAACAGAGGAGGCATGTGGTAGTCTACACCCTCCCCAGGCCGACAGAAGAGGCATGTGGTGGTCTACACCCTCCCCAGACCGACAGAAGAGGCATGTGGTGGTCTACACCCTACCCGGACCAACAGTATGTATTATTCTTCTTAAAAAGTAAGAAGAATAAACCAACCATAGATCACCCACTACTCGCCTGTCGGCCAGATGGTGGCGCTGTAACAAAGGATCAAACTTAGCAGTCATTTGGACGGAGTTGTTAAAACTCGCTCCACTCAAATCAATAGTTATATTTCACTCTACTCAAATCAAATTTAAAGTGACTGGCTGGAAGAAATGTTGCCAGTCAGTCAGCCAAAACAAATTCCTGGACCAAGGTCGAACCAGGGAGCTGCTGGAGTCGAATGCCCTCTTGGAGATAAGAACAGGACATGGCGTTCCTTTACCCAGCACCACTACCCCACCCACCCAGGACATGGCTCGTGCAGGCGCCCCGACCGAACTGTAGGAGTCGCTGTTTACAACGACCAGGACCCACCCACCAGGGCTCCAGACTAACTTTTTTCACCACCGTCCCAGAACCGTCCCGAAATAGTGAATGTAACCGTCCCAAAAATCAAATGTTGTTTCTTTACTTTGGTTTTGTCGTCTATAGTTGTTATTGCCATAAGAAACACCATTCAGAGAAGGGGAGAATAAATTGATTTAGTCAAAAGGCTCCCAGGTGGAAAGATTTCACAAGAATAATTATGATTAAAAATAAATAAATATATATATATATATATATATATATATATATATATATATATATATATATAAAAAGTGTTTAACAAGGTGCTAGTATAGGGATATTTGGTCACGGTGCTGTTATAGTCAACCAATTGGAGCCATGTTGATTATTCCTTACATAGGAAAATATATTTACATGTATTTGTATTTTATTTCGTTTTAGTTTTTTTTGTTATTACAAATGTGTGTGTTTATGGTTGAAAATGTTAGAGATAAATAAAGATCAAATCAAATCTAACTGAATAAGTTATCCCTCTCCTAACAAGAAAGAAAAACGTAGTTTAGCTTTAAACTATATAATGTCATTGCGTCCAGAGATTCCACCTTTGATAACTAAAGTAATGACACTTGACTAGTAATGAAACATGTCCCTTAGATCGCGCTGTCCTCCTGGTCGATATTGATGATAACTGCTGCTAAAATAAAATAAAATAAGTCCTGAGTCGAGACTCCGTGCTGCTGTTCCCAACGAATCCCAATAGTATGCAACTGCAGAGCCGCAGAGCCAGGGGCGCTTTCAGGTCCGGTCACAGGCCCGCTCAACAGCGCCCCCCCCCCCACCCAACAGCTGAATTGCCAATGGCTGAATTTGAGTATTGCACAGTGCAATACTCCAATTCAGCCATTGGCAATTCAGCCGTTGTGTGGGGGGCGCTGTTGAGCGGGCCTGTGACCGGACCTGAAAGCGCCCCTGGCTCTGCGGCTCTGCAGCTGCATGCTATTTGCAAATCCAGCATGAGCCAGCTCCCGCTGCAGCTGTCGTTATCAGAACACTACACACATATCATAATGTTTACAGCAAACTGTAGTTGATCACCAGGTATGTTTTATTAACGTAGAATAATTCATATATATATGCGCGCACTGACAGTCGGCTAATTGACATTTCCGGTGAAAAAAATAAAAAATAAAATCCTCTCGTCCCGTTTGCGTCCCAAAAAAGATTTCTGTTCGTCCCAAATCAATATTTGATCGTCCCCGGGACGACGGGACATCGTTAGTCTCGAGCCCTGCCACCCACGCCGGCTTCCCACCCGCTAACACTGTCAATTGTGTTGTGGACGGTCGGCCAAGCCAGAGGCACCACAGCCGGATTCGATCCCACTGGCTCTGTGGTGGTAGACAGACGCTTAGTCCGCTGCGCTACCCGGCCGTCCGATGTACAACACTTTTAAGGCAAGGTGCAAATGAAGGAATGTAGTGCAAATCTTTTTAATAAATAGATAAATATAATGTAGTGTTAAAGTGAGTGTTAAGGTGAGTGTTTGTTTAAAGTGAGTGTGTGGATGTGTGTGCAATGAGTGTAGATGGATGGGTTGATGATGTTACATACTGTAGAGTTATTAAGCATCCTGATGGCCTGGGGATAGAAGCTCCTTCCGAGTCTCTCTGTACTTGCCATGAGACTCCGGTAGCCCTTGCCTGACCGCAGCAGTACAAAGAGGCAGTTGTTTGGGTGACTAGAGTATTTGGTTATTCTCTTAGCCTTGGCCCTGCAAAGCTTGGTATAAATGTCCTGGGCCCTCATTTATCAACAATTCTTAAAGTGTTCTATTTTCGTACTTAAGCACAGAATTTAGAATGTGTGTACGCACAGAAATATCGGGATTCATCAACCGTGCGTACACGGGTCCTACGCACACTCCGTATTGATGAATACCATTTGTTCTTACCGTCAATGCTCGTGCATGATTATCCATATATGGTGATGAAACACCCCCCATGTGATGTGAAATAATGGACTAACCCAGCGACCTCTGAGAAACTCCACGAGCAAGATTGTTCACGGAGGCGCTGTCAACCAAGAAGACACAACCCGTGTTATGGGATCAATAAAAGGCTGGCGGACTTGTACACGGTGATGTCAGATATCAACGGCTCCCTAAGACCATTGCTGCAATTCTGCCTGGACAGCTCAAAATACTAATAAAGACCGTTCGTTTGGCGTTGGTGTGTCATAACCATGCTGGAATATGAATGCTTTTATTCGTTTAGTTCGATTGGCTACCGGGTATAATATGATTTGTAGAGGCAGCCTATATGAATTACATATAATAGCAGCCATAGCCTACATTATGCAACAGTAACTTGCGCATATGTAGTAACACATGGCACAGCCCTGCGAACCCTGCACAGTAAACTAACTTGATCATTCATCTAGCTGTTGTATCTTTACGCTTATGAAAACATTAAATAATATGTATAGGCTATAGGCCGTCGCTTTGCATTAATAGCCTATATTCTCAAATGGCATTTAATGGCTATCCGACTCCTCGCTATCCTAGCGGACGGACCACTCCAGTATACCTTATATCATATCATATTCCTATGTCTCCCAGGAATCGTGGGGCTCTGGGGAATAAAGGTTGGGAACCCCTGCTATAGCCCATATGATCCTTTATAATGTTATAGGCTATTTCATTTACAGTTTACTCTATCAGCCTACCCAGCATGTAATACGTTCTTTATTAGAACTCAACTCGTTATTATTTTGCGCATAGATTGCAGAAATAAGGGCACGTTTTGATTTATATTTAAAAGGCTTTGACATTGTAAAACTAAATACCGTAAGTGGAATTCTGTAAGCAGAATACAAGTCATATCACCCACATGATATATGCTATGTATCCAGAGCATGTATGCTTTTCATTCATTTAAGACGCATTTATTGCAAGGGTTTTGTAATACACATCAACAAATAACCTCTGTTCTCGTTGCAATGCGTTTTTTATTCTTTCTTATACAGTAGGAAGGGGAACACTATATTGTGTGTGTTCATATGACTTGTATTCTGCGTACAGCTTCAAAATTCCACTTATTTCGTTTAACAATGGCAAAGCCTTTTAAATATAATCAAAACGTTCCCGTATTTCTGCAATCAATGCGAAAAGTTATAACTAGTTGAGTTAAGCGGAGCGCAGTCAGTGCACCCTGTATATTCCGATAACGCTATATATAAACCATGCTGCATTCATTCGGAAGGAAAGACTTATTATTCCAAATGCTATTTATAGGGTTTTGACAATAATTACACTACTGTTGCTATTTTACAATTAACTATAATGAATAACGGGGGT
Source organism: Notolepis coatsorum (assembly GCF_963971535.1). Lineage (NCBI taxonomy): Eukaryota > Metazoa > Chordata > Actinopteri > Aulopiformes > Paralepididae > Notolepis > Notolepis coatsorum. Next base: position 13,416,495 of record NC_140177.1, read on the forward strand.
CATACAGAACACGTCAGTCAAACTAATGAACGAAAGCTTATTTCCGCGTTGAAACTATTGCATGAAACTGATGAGAGCATATGCCGTCCACTGCAGTATCCATATTCTACCGCTGGGCGCCAGGTACGCATGCCCTGAGCTGTGCGTAAATATACGCACAAAGTCAAGCACAAGTTCGAATTGATAAGTCCCACACTTTGCTTAAAAAATGACAGATCAGGAGTATGTAATGACATGTCAGGAGTATGTAATGACAGATAAGGAGTATGTAATGACAGATCAGGAGTATGTAATAATTACAGGTCAGGAGTATGTAATGACACAACAGGAGAGACGTAGCCTGGTCTTTCATCTTCAGAGGGGAAATTAGCGGTAGCTTTCATGAAAGGGCCATTGAACAAGGACCATTTTAAAGTCAAGCAATTCAGCCACTAGGGCCCTCAGTAAAACACACTCAAATCAAATGACTAATAAACACCAAATCAAAAAACAGCCATTAATAAAACATTACAACCGCGGCCATAGAAAATAAATTGATTAATGAATAAATAAAAGTGGGGTGGTGAAAGTATAACGCCCTTAAATGGTTATGGAGCCCTTGAGCAAGGCACACCTTTTATTGGTATAGGGGTAGTGCGCCCCTCTCTCTCTCCATCACTTCGCTCCATTTCATGCTCCATAACCTCCCCTCTTATCTACAGGCCATCAGTCTCTCCTTTCATCTCCGCTCTTCTCTCCTCGTTATCTTCAATCTAAAACAATCTCTGGTCAAACTGCCTAACAAACCCAGGTAATAAAACGCACGTCATCCTCTCCAACTCCGATACATTCCTACATTACTACATCTTTACTGCCTTTACTGCCGTCACCGCTTCATAGACTGCGCTGTGTGTGTGCGTGTGTGTGTGAAATTACGATAGTTAATATGGTGTGTGTAATGATATTTTTCAGCATAATTTCAGTCTGTTTGGGGCACATTACACGTCAGTCAAACTAATGAACGAAAGCTTATTTCCGCGTTGAAACTATTGCATGAAACTGATGAGAGCATATGCCGTCCACTGCAGTATCCATATTCTACCGCTGGGCGCCAGGTACGCATGTCCTGAGCTGTGCGTAAATATACGCACAAAGTCAAGCACAAGTTCAAATTGATAAGTCCCACACTTTGCTTAGAAATTATCGTACACACGGGTTACGGACATATCTGTGCGTACGCAACGTTGATAAATGAGGGCCCTGGAGAGTGGGAAGCCCACCTCCAATTGTGTGTTTGGCTGATTGGGCCACTCTCTGTAGTCTGCTGCGGTCGTGTGCGATGCTATTCCCAAACCAGGAGGTGATGTTACCTGTCAGGATGCTCTCTATTGTGCATGAGTAGAAGTTCTTAAGGATCTTCTGACTCATTTTGAACTTCCTTAGGCGCCTAAGGAAGTAGAGGCGCTGCCGTGCCTTCTTCATTACACGGTCTGTGTGTGTGGTCCATGTCAAGTCCTCGGATATGTGGACTCCGAGGTTCTTAAAACTGTTCAAATGTGACTAATAAATCTCTTGAATCTAATCATCTCTATCATAGACTAAACTAAATCTCTAATGTTTAATCATCTCTATCATAGACTAAACTAAATCTGTAATGTTTAATCATCTCTATCGTAGACTAAACTAAATCTGTAATGTTTAATCGTCTCTATCGTAGACTAAACAAAATCTGTAATGTTTAATCATCTCTATCATAGATGAAACTAAATCTGTAATGTGCCCCAAACAGACTGAAATTATGCTGAAAAATATCATTACACACACCATATTAACTATCGTAATTTCACACACACACACACGCGCACACGCACACACACACACACACACACACACACAGAGCAGTCTATGAAGCGGTGACGGCAGTAAAGGCAGTAAAGATGTAGTAATGTAGGAATGTATCGGAGTTGGAGAGGATGACGTGTGTTTTATTACCTGGGTTTGTTAGGCAGTTTGACCAGAGGTTGTTTTAGATTGAAGATAACGAGGAGAGAAGAGGGGAGATGAAAGGAGAGACTGATGGCCTGTAGATAAGAGGGGAGGTTATGGAGCATGAAATGGAGCGAAGTGATAGAGAGAGAGAGAGGGGCGCACTATCCCTATACCAATAAAAGGTGTGCCTTGCTCAAGGGCTCCTTAACCATTTAAGGGCGTTATACTTTCACCACCCCACTTTTATTTATTTATTTATTTATTCATTAATTTATTTATTTTCTATGGCCGCGGTTGTAATGTTTTATTAATGGCTGTTTTTTGATTTGGTGTTTATTAGTCATTTGTTGTGAGTGTTTTACTGAGGGCCCTAGTGGCTGAATTGCTTGACTTTAAAATGGTCCTTGTTCAATGGTCCTTTAATGAAAGCTACCGCTAATTTCCCCTCTGAAGATGAAAGACCAGGCTACGTCTCTCCTGTTGTGTCATTACATACTCCTGACCTGTCGTCACATACTCCTGACCTGTAATTATTACATACTCCTGACCTGTAATTATTACATACTCCTGACCTGTCATTACATACGCCTGACATGTAATTACATACTCCTGACATGTAATTATTACATACTCCTGACCTGTCATTACATACTCCTGACATGTAATTACATACTCCTGACATGTAATTATTACATACTCCTGACCTGTCGTTACATACTCCTGACCTGTCGTCACATACTCCTGACCTGTCATTACATACTCCTGACCTGTCATTACATACTCCTGACCTGTCGTTACATACTCCTGGCCTGTCGTTACATACTCCTGGCCTGTCGTTACATACTCCTGACATGTAATTATTACATACTCTTGATATGGTTCCTCATATCTGCCTTGATACATGATTTTTGACTCTTTTGAGATGATTGAAATACTTCTGATTGAAATCTAAAAATAAATGCTGCCTCTGAATAGTTCAAGATATAATAAGAATAGTGTAAGATCAGACAACTTATAAAACAGCTGGTTATTTGATAAGAGGTTGTTTCTGAATTGAGCCTCTAATGATCTTCCTCTATCTCTTTGCGCTACCTACCTCTCTCTCTCTCTCTCTCTCTCTCTCTCTCTCTCTCTCTCTCTCTCTGCGCTACCCCCTCTCTCTCTCTCTGCTACCCCCCCTCTCTCTTCCCCCCTCGCTCCCTCTCTCTCTCTCTGCTACCCCCCTCGCTCCATCTCTCTCTGCTACCCCCTCTCTCCCCCTCTTTCTCTCTCCCTCTCTCTGCTACCCCCCCCTCTCCCTCTTTCTCTCTCTCTCTGCTACCCCCCCATCTCTCTCTGCACTACCCCTCCTCTCTCTCTCTTTCTCTCTCTCTCTGCTACCCCCCCTCTCTATCTGCCCTCTCTCTCTCTCTCTCTCTCTCTCTCTCTCTCTCTCTCTCTCTCTCTCTCTCTCTCTCTCTCTCTCTCTCTCTCTGCTCCCCCTCTCTATCTCTCTCTCTCTGCCCTCTCTCTCTCTCTCTCTCTCTCTCTCTCTCTCTCTCTCTCTCTCTCTCTCTCTCTCTCTCTCTCTCTCTCTCTCTCTGCCCCCCCCCCCCTCTCTCAGATGGCCTAGACTGATGCCTATCCTGGATCCTGTGTATGTGTCTAAGAAGATCGTCACTGCTGTTCAGACTGACCAGGCGTACCTGTTCCTGCCGCGCATCATGTACATCATGACTGGGCTCAAGAAGTCAGTAGTCTGTCTGTCTGTCTGTCTGTCTGTCTGTCTGTCTGTCTGTCTGTCTGTCTGTCTGTACATCATCACTGGGCTCAAGAAGTCAGTATTCTGTCTGTCTGTCTGTCTGTCTGTCTGTCTGTCTGTCTGTCTGTCTGTCTGTCTGTACATCATCACTGGGCTCAAGAAGTCAGTATTCTGTCTGTCTGTCTGTCTGTCTGTCTGTCTGTCTGTCTGTCTGTCTGTCTGTCTGTCTGTCTGTCTGTCTGTCTGTCTGTCTGTCTGTCTGTACATCATCACTGGGCTCAAGAAGTCAGTATTCTGTCTGTCTGTGTGTCTGTCTGTCTGTCTGTGTGTCTGTCTGTCTGTCTGTCTGTCTGTCTGTCTGTCTGTCTGTCTGTCTGTACATCATCACTTGGCTCAAGAAGTCAGTATTCTGTCTGTCTGTCTGTCTGTCTGTCTGTACATCATGACTGGGCTCAAGAAGTCAGTATTCTGTCTGTCTGTCTGTCTGTACATCATCACTGGGCTCAATAAGTCAGTATTCTGTCTACTGTATCTATCTATCTGTCTGTCTGTTTGAGTACCTATCTGTATGTCTGTCTACTGTATCTGTATGTCTGTCTACTGTATCTATCTGTCTGTCTGTTTGACTACCTATTTGTCTGTCTACTGATCTGTCTGTCTACTGTGTCTGTCTGTCTGTCTGTCTGTCTGACTTCCTGACCGTTAATAACCACAACACCATCTTATGTTAACAATTATTCCTTCAATAACCACAACACCATATCTGGGTACCATTTGGCAATGTTCCCAAACGGCACAGACTCAAAAACAAGTTGTCCTCTCGGGTCTGAGTGGCGTTGCCAGGTTACGGTGCGGAGACATTGCTAGTTAACTGATGGGTGGGTATGGACTCTGACGGAGGGTCCAGTTGTCCTCGCCGACTCTTTAGAGTTCCCTATCCTCCCAACCCGTCCAGTGGGTCAGTGGGCAGAAGATGGGAGATTGAGCCATTGTTGCTCCAGGGAGGCAGAGCAGCAGAGTGTCCACAGAGCTGACGTGGATCAAGACTCTCAGAGTTCTAGAGTTGAGGGTCTCTAGTCCACTGAGCCGTCTGGAACTGGGAGGCCAAATAGAATGGTAGTGATGGTGGCGGTCCTAGCATGTTGTAGGTCCTAGCATGTTGTAGTTCTTAGCATGTTGTAGGTCCTAGCATGTTGTAGTTCTTAGCATGTTGTAGGTCCTAGCATGTTGTAGGTCCTAGCATGTTGTAGGTATGAGCATGTTGTAGGTCCTAGCATGTTGTAGGTCCTAGCATGTTGTAGGTCCTAGCATGTTGTAGGTCTTAGCATGTTGTTGGTCCTAGCATGTTGTAGGTCTTAGCATGTTGTATGTCTTAGCATGTTGTAGGCCCTAGCATGTTGTAGGTATGATCATGTTGTAGGTCCTAGCATGTTGTAGGTCTTAGCATGTTGTATGTCTTAGCATGTCAACATCAATCTTACGTTGATCTGACATTTCTTTCTACCGCGATTGAAGCTGTGTGTTTTATGTGTTGCTGTTTACCGTTGGGTGCAGGAGGGGAGGGGGAGGGGGGGGGAGCGCCACGCTCCAGGGCCCATTTCATGTATGCACGAGGAAGGATAATAATGATGATCTAGCGTTGATTTCAGGAAGATTCGATAATCAGGCGAAAAATTACAATGTGTTTATTGAATTACACAAATGCGCTGTTTTCGTGTCTTTTTCCTGGAATTACTCAGAAGCACCCAAACTATATTCATATTCAAAACGGTATAAAACGGAAATGTACGGATGAAAAAAAGAATCAGTTTTTTGCACGTTCACTGGAAGCAACTCACTGACAATCAACGGCGTTATTAGACCCATAGCTATAATATAAAATATAGGTTTAGCTCTACAAACAAGGTGCGTGTTTACATAGGGTTAATGGACGGCAAGGCCAGATGCACTTCCCGGAAGGGGCGTGGCACTCAATGTGTTAAGAGTCAGATAGTCCTAACAGTGTTTATTATTAAGTCAGATAGTCCGGACACTGTTTATTATTACGAGTCAGATAGTCCTAACAGTGTTTATTATTAACTCAATCAGCGCATGTTCCATCATGAATGCATGAAAGGGTGGGGGGGGTCGTTTTTTTATGCTTTGATTGTCACCAACGGAATACGTTATGGACTAGCCGTGTTACACACATACGCTCGGATCGCAATGAAGGCATGCTTTGATCAATGCAAGATTGATATCATATAGCCCTTACCTTGACTAGGATGTGCCCCAAAAAGAATATTCCAATTATCTGATCGAGTCCCAGTATTGGTGTTGATCGTGTCGCCAACATATTCCGCCATACATCATCCATCTGGAGCATTTGACGTTCCTAAAGCCGATCGGGAGAACCACTCCCCTTGCCCGACATGGAAAAGTCTGCCCGGACCAATATAATCGAAGCACAGCCCAAGACACAGAGTTTCAAAGGGTGCTCAATACCGCCGCCTGGTAGGATGCAACCGGTATTGCACTTTTGGGATCTCAGACTCACTCCCTATGATAACACCAGGCTCCCTGGATGGATAATTAATGGAAATATCGAATAAAAGAAAAAACGGCCAAAACCCGACTATACTCGGGTCTGACGCTGAACGTTCGGCGAGTTAACCCGACTATCATCGGGTCTGGCGCGGAATGAGTTAAGAGTCACATGGTCCAGTTATCAAGTTCACCAGCCATTAGTTCTCCAGCAATTGCAAATCCTGGCTAGTTCCTCATAGAGGGGGTGGGGGGGGGGGGGTTTCATCCTGGCTAGCTCCTCGCTGGCTAAAGGCTGCTGACGTTAGCATGGTGATAATTAACTGAGGACCAGACGACCACGCATCCTGTTCCTCACCTGCCTTTTAGACAACACTCTCAGGGTCAAACGAACACTGGAAGACCACGTGGCGAAACAGGGGATTATCCTTCAGCGTCGGCATGTCGGGGATGGCCCATTTGGCAGGCTGTGATGAGACGGCCGTCCATTAGGTAATGGCTGGTTGTGGTCTCGCTTAATGGGGGACGGGTCAGTGACTTGTTGTTGTCGATACACACATCAGCCTGTGGAACGGACTCATTTTCTACAGGGTCAAACAGGGCTAGTCGGGAGCTAATCAATATCTGGAACACGGCGTCACTAGAATGGTTTTCTTAGGGTGTAAATAAAGGATTGTGTGCAAAAGCCTGTGGGGCAGCATTCAGACCATATTGGGGCTGTCCCGAATGTCATTTTTTTTAATACAATCGAAGCTTCTATTGAAGCTTCGAATGTCTGTCGTCATATTTTATGACGTAATAATATTTAACGAAATCCTCAATTTGAATAAAGTGATTAATCTGATTAAATTAGTATATTTTTTTATTAAATCAACTTTCTTTAATGAATATAACTCGTCAGTTTCGTCAACATAAATAATCCAATAAGGGCACGGTTGGTACGAAAGTGATGGTGACGTCTTGATGGAGCGCCAAGCGGATGCAGATAGGCTACATCATTTATGATAAATGTTTTATTAACATTTTTATGAAGCCAAGATAGTGTTTTTACAGGAGTCACACCTACTAGCGAACGACACACCTAAAATACAACAGAGGTGGCCAGGACAGGTCTTCTCAACCTCATACTCTACCAATGCTAGAGGTGTAATGACACTAATACACAGGTCTATCCCATTCCAAATTGAAGAGGTGCTAAAGGATCCTAACGGTAGATTCTTGATTATACAAGGTCGCCTTCTCTCTGAACACCTCAATTTAATAAACTTATATGGACCAAATAATGATGACGTTAACTTTTATAATAATCTATTTCTAAAAATCTCAACACTACCAGGCAAATATATTATCGCTGGGGACTTTAACTGCACCCTCGACCCAAAGGATGATAGATCTTTCGGAGTGGATAACACCCACACAAGATGCAGGAAAACATTACACTATTTTATAAAAGAGCTGAACCTACTGGATATATGGAGGCACCACGAATCCGCTTCAAGGCCCTCGACCTAGCATACCGTGCGGCAAAGAGAACCGCTCCCGCCTACCTCCGGTCAATGGTCTCTAACTACACACCCTCAAGACCCCTACGCTCTGCATCTTCTGGCCGCCTCAGACCTACTCCTATCCAAGCTCCGGGAGGGTCATCAAAGAGAAGTCGCCTATTCTCAGTCCTTGCCCCACAATGGTGGAATGAACTACCCACCCCAGTTAGGACAGCCGAAACACCATTATCTGAATAATAATAAAAAAAAAAAAAAAAAAACTAACCTTGCACTTGTCCTAATAAACTAACCTACACTGTAGCACTCAACACTTTGATGAACATTGTTGCTCAGCTGATAGAGTTGTGCCCTTCCTGATGGCTTGTCGTACAGAACATGTAAGTCGCTTTGGATAAAAGCATCAGCTAAATGACTAAATGTAAATGTAAATCCATCAAAGAAAGAATTTTCCTGCTACTCGAGTACATACAAAGGTTACTCCAGAATAGACTACTTCCTGATATCAGCAGAACTACTATCTAACATTAGAGGATGTCAATACAACAGCATAGTCATATCAGACCATGCAGCTGTGTCTATGGTATGTGGAACCAAAGCTGATACACAAATCTCATAAATGGAGATTTCAAACAAAATGGATGAAAGATCCAAAGTTTTTAACTTTTTTGGGAGAACAAATTGATATATATTTAGAAATTAATACGACTCAAACGTCGGCCACAATTAGATGGGAAGCCTTCAAGGCATATATTATAGGTCAAATTATAAGCTACACAAGTAGAATGACAAGAGAAAGAATGAAAGAAATTAGAGATCTGGAATCCAAAATCAAAATGTTTGAGAATGAAAGGTTTCAGAAAGAACGGAACGACCATCTCATTTCAAAACAATTATTAATACTTGGAACTCAATACAATGAGATAACATACGATAAAGCTGCTGCAAATGTGATGAGGCTAAAACAGAATTATTACGACCAAGGAGAAAAACCTGGTAGACTCCTTGCATGGCGCATCAAACAACAGACTGAGAGAACAATCACTAACATAGAGGATGGAAATGGAAATAATATAATCGATCCATTAGAGATTAATACAGCATTTAAAACCTTTTATGAACTATATAGCTCAGAATATAACATTAGTGAAGATGCACAAACTAAATTTCTTGATAAACTTAACATCCCCAAAATTTCAGAAGAAAAAGAAAACCCTGGACGAACAATTAAACATAAGAGATATCATAGGCCATAAGTGCATTAAAATCTGGAAAAACAGCGGGACCAGACGGCATCTCAATTGACTTATATAAAACATTTTAAGATAAATTAGTGACCCCCCTTTTTGAAATGTACCTAGAATCCTTTGCTAATGGCTATTTACCCGCATCAATGAAAGAGGCCCTGATTATTCTGCTCCCAAAACCAGGCAAAACCAACACTAAATGCGAGAACCTCCGTCCTATAAGTTTGATAAACAACGACACCAAAATTCTTAGTAAAATCCTGGCCAAAAGAATAGAGGACGTGCTCCCAGAGATAGTGGGAGACGATCAAAATGGATTCATAAAAGGGAGACAGGGATTTCACAACTTCAGACGGGTCTTCAATATCCTCTACAACCAAAAAGGAGAGAGGGACACAGGTCTTCTCTCGCTCGATGCGGAGAAGGCCTTCGATAGGGTTGAATGGGCCTATCTTTTTGATGTTATTGATCGTTTTGGATTTGGAAATTACTTTTGTAACTGGATCAAATTACTACACCTAAACTCTGTAGCTGAGGTACTAACAAACGAAGTGACATCTAAACCCTTTAATATCACCAGGGGTTGCCCTCGAGGCTCGCCTTTATCACCGATTTTGTTCATTTTAGCTATCGAACCGCTAGCAATAGCAATCAGGGCTAACAGACAACTACATGGGATTGAAATCGGTAATAACGATCACAGAAAAGCCCCTTTTGCGGACGATGTCATTTTGTTCCTAAAAAACCTAGACACATCGATACCCGCACTGCTTGATATAATTGATCAGTTCGGTAGTATCTCTGGATATAAACTGAACGCCTCAAAATCATCACTTATGCTGCTTAATGACAATGAGAGACAAACCGCTGACCAACAAGAATTCCCTTTCAAGCTCTCGAACAGTTTCACCTATCTGGGCATCAAAATAATACCACAAATAGAAAATATAGCATCAATAAATTATGAACCTATGATAGACTCCGTATTCAAATCCATAGAGAGATGGATGTTCTTGCCCATCTCTGTGATAGGGAGGATAAACATACTAAAGATGTCCATACTACCAAAGTTCCTATATGTATTTCAAAACATCCCTTTGGCACCACCGGTAGGAATGTTCGGAAAGATTGCGTCTCTCATCTCAAAATGTATATGGCGTAAGAAGTGTCCTAGAGTCCGCCTATCTCTGTTGTACCTTCCATTTGATGCAGGGGGTTGACGTGTCCTAACCTTCATTGGTATTACCTGGCTGCACAATTGAGGACTGTAATGTTTTATTTTTCTAAGGAAGACCCTCCATCATGGATGGAAGTGGAAGCATACCCAATGCAACTACCACTACATTTATACATGTATTCAGCTGAGCTAAAATACTTAAGAAAACATACTACACACCCCATAGTGCTTAACATGATTAACGTATGGTATGAGGTAAAGAAATGTATGAAAATGAACAACTCCATGTCGCAATTCAGCCCAATCTGGGGAAACGTCTCATTTAAACCAGGCAAACTGGATGCCGGATTCAAACTATGGACAAAAGAAGGAATAAGTAAAATATCTGACCTTTACAAAGAGGGGGTCTTGATGTCTTTTGAGGAACTATCAATAAAATACAGCATCCCAAGGAAGCATTTCTTTAAATACTTGCAACTGAGAAGTTTCATTTCCTCTCTGCAAAACCACTCACTGGTAATTCCTACACGTTCATCTTTAGAAAAAATGATCATCAAGAACTGCAATAGCAAAGGCCTGTTATCAATGTTCTATAACTGGCTTGTATCTGGTTCAGATGAGACGTCAATATCTAGATTGGAGGCTGGACTTGGGAGAGGAGATCTCAAACGAGGACTGGAACAGAGCGTGCGAGGAGGCTCAGACACAAACAGCCAACACTAGCTTAAAACTACTTCAATACAAATGGCTGATGTGGACTTATATAACCCCTGTCAAACTGAATAAATACAACAGCAACACAACAGACTGTTTCTTTAAATACATTGCATTTGGGAATGTGACAAAATCAAGATGTTCTGGGGGGAGGTGGTGAATAAAATCAAAGATATCTTGTCAGTGAATATCCCATTAGACTCCAAAATGATATTGCTACACCTATATCCAGTAAATCTCAACCTGAGAACCAAACCATTTAAACGTATTGATTTTGCTATACTGCAGGCAAAAAGAACAATAGCTTTCAATTAGAAGAAAATAGACGCACCCACAATCGGTGCTTGGATTAAGAACATGGCACAATGCATGTCAATGGAGAGAATAACATATATCCTCAGGAACAACATAGAGGTTTACGAGGATATATGGAAACCATTTAATGACTATCTGAGAAGGGAAGATATAGGAGGGCTGCTATAGGATGAGTCCCCCCGCTCTCTCCCGTGGTCAGTCGTGACCCAGACCTCTGGGAAGAGCGGAGGCACGTCATTGAAGGTGTTATAAAGATGTATTTTTTTTTATTTTTCATTTTTTTTTTTTATGTACGAGCTATTTTACTGGAGGTACCAATGAATGTACGTATTATTTCTATATGACAACAGTAAAAACAGACTCAAAGATGCTAAGAGAGAGAAAAGGGGAGGGCGTATGTGGGTATACTTGTATACACTTGTGGAGAAAAGGAACTAAGAATAACTGACGACAATAAAAACCTGAAATGTGTACTTTTTATGATGAGTCATATACTATAATAGTATAATAGTATAATATTAGTGTAGCCTAATCTTTATCTGCAACTGTGAAGAAAAAACCCATTGGTTTAACCTCTTCCACCCGGAGCCTATTTTCTGAAAATCTGCCTAAAATATATACCTAGGTAAATGGAATATTGCTCCACTTCTACAAGTCCATTTGCATATTCTTGGTATCTAGGGACATCTACGGACCTCGGGGAATGTATTCACAGTGTCAGAAATATTGTGTCTATTACTAGGCTTGCTTAAATTGTGATGAAACAAAGGAGAATATGAATTATGATTTTTCTTTGCATATTTGACAGTGAATAACACCATGCTAATAATGACCAAACATTAAACACTGCCACTGATCTCGTTCAGTACCTTCTTGAGATCATGTGTACAGAAAATCGAAGGAAATTAATAAAGGGAAGATGATTAAACAGAAGGTTCTGTAGATACAGTACTGAATTCTCTCATCCGGTCCAATGCAATTTGAAATATTATTATAGAATAGGAGGCTTATAAATTACCTTATTATAGCCAATTCGCACATTTATATATATACATATATTATCTTTCAAATTCCCGAGTTCAATTTGGATTTAGTATCACCAGGCGTGCATAAGAACAGATAATGAAATCTACTGTAATCTACTGTATTTTTTTATTTTCCCCACAGTGCAACCGTTTTGAAACTAATTTCAGATCTAATTGTTCCTACATGTTAACAATGGGGAAGAGAAACTTGAACGCCTTTCAATATTTGTCAAAAACTTTACCTTTTGTGGCTTATTATCCCGAATATTAACAGTTATTGAAATAATTCATACAGAACTCTGAACCTTGAACCCCATAAAATCTTCCAGGAAGTGTAGTTTTAAAAACGTTCAACGCAGAACGATATCTGTGGAACTCTGCTACAAAATGGCCGCAAAAAGACTACAATTCCCATGGTTCAAAATATCCAAAATGGTCGCCCTCTCGGAATGGACTTTACCAAATCGAAAAGTTAAATCTATGTAATGACACTTTTAATATAACGTTTGCCAATAGGGATGTATCAGTAGTATAGGCAGTGGTAGTAGTCGTAATAGTAATCGAGTATATGTTTTTATTTTCTAAAATATAAACCAGTTCAACACAGGTAACCACTTTTGCTTCTTTTCTTTGATGGCTAAAATGTATGCTCTAGAGCAGTGCTTCCCAATCCTCTCCTCGAAGCACCCCAGCCGTTCCATGTATTTGTTAAATTCCACCACCAGCACACCTGATTCAACTAATAAAGGGCTTGTTAAGTTGAATCAGGTGTGCTGGTGGTGGAATTTAACAAATACATTGAACGGCTGGAGTGCTTCGAGGAGGATTGGGAAGCACTGCTCTAGTCGATTTTGTGTTTTGAGCACAAAGTTCACCACAGATCTAGCCTCTTTATTTTGCTCTCAAAGTGCACCAGATTGATGCATTTAACTTTAAAATGTACAAAAAAAATAAAAAGTTCCGGGGGGGCATGCCCTCGGACCCCCCTAGAGGGGCCAAGGTTCAAGCACCACAGTCTCACAAAATCCTGTGGGAAATACTGACCATCCTACCTAAAGAATGTCTTCAGTCCTGGTTCCAGAGAGTTTTAGTATAATATGGTCTAGGGCTGTACCGAATAGTTCGAAGCTTCATTCATAATGTTGACATTTGAATTTTTTTTTTTTTTTTTTATGCGTCTATTCATTCTGTTTAACCTGTTCCCCCTGTGCGGTCCATCGGCGGACTGCAAATGACATCTGGTCATAAATCAATATTTTTCAGAGTGTTGTATAAACGTTGCGATATCTTTTTTTCAAACGTATTCAAGTATTAACATCATGAACATGTCACAACAGCATGTAGAATGTATATTATCATCAATACGTTAGTTTAGCAATCGGTTAAAAAAAACAAGACACATTTTTTTTTTAATTACATTATTATTTTTTTGGTTTATTATAAAACTGTGGCGGGACAAATTAGTCTAGGGCCGCCACAGTCTAGGTAATTAATGGGAAACACTGATGGTGGCTCCTCTAGGTTAGGGTTGTCAGAATGTTGTACCGGTAGGTTGTTTTTAAATGTAGAAGTCTGCTTTCTGGAGAGGAAGTCAGATCTTCCTGGTTTTCTCATAGGAGACTGGAACTGGGTAATTGTATAGACGTTTCGAGAGTGGAGCATAATGGAATAATGTCATAGCCAAAATGGCTGTTTAGAAACTATGGACTGGTCGTTCGCAACAGTATTGGCAGATGCTGATGGAATACATAATGTTGTATTGATAACAGTGATGGAATACATACTGTAATGTTGTATTGATAACAGTATTGGCAAGTGTTAATAGAATACATAATGTTGTATTGACCATAGTATTGGCAAGGGTTAATTGAATACATAATGTTTTATTGGCTGAGGCTAACGTTAATTGAATACATAATGTTTTATTGGCTGAGGCTAACGTTAATCGAATACCAATGTTGTATTACTGATAATACCCCCCCCCGGTAGGCACTTTTATTAGGTACATTTATACACCTGCTACTTAACCCCTTTCACTACCACACTACATACGGTTAACCCCTTCACTACCACACTACTACACCTGCTACTTAATGCAAATATCGAATCAGCCAACCGTGACTCATGTTACTCAATGCATCGATCACTGTCCAGGGCCACATCCCCCCTGTAGTGTATCACCATGCCATAGCTTCTCACTAGGGCTGACCCCGATTAGTCGAATAATCGATCGAAAGGAGCCGTAGTCGACTGCCAACCTCTTAGTCGAATGCAAAAAATATATATACTTATTCTTTCCAAAAGAAAAGAGGCCTAGAAGCGTGGCTAACGCTAATGGCACGCATACCAGAGGCTAACTGCCTAAGAAAACAGGCACAGAGGCACTGAAAGAGGATTTCACCCATCTAATGAACACACTAGACTAGACAAATATCAAGATGTATCCATCAGTGGACCAATTGCATGCTTTTGCAGAGAACAAGAAGCCTTCAGTCGACTCCTTCAGACATTAAGCACCCCCCACAGCCCAAATGGAATGATAAAAAAATTTATTAAAAAAATTATACTTTTTCTTTTTTTCATATATATATTTTTTCCATAGTCGACTATCTGCAAATGTTTGTGACTACAAGTCGACTATACAAATCCTTAGTTGGGGATAGCCCTACTTCTCACACATCCCCACCTGCAGCAGTGTGTCACCCTGCCATAGCTTCTCAGGCTGTACCCGAAGCCTGTTTTTAATTTTTTTTTTTATAAACATCCTCAAACTGAATCCTCAATTTTAATAAAGTGATTAATCTGATTAAATTAGTATTTTCTTTTGTATTAAATCAACTTTCTTTAATGAATATAACTCTGCAGTTTTTTTTATACTATAATATTAGTGTAGCCTAATCTCTATCTGCAACTGTGAAGAAAAACCCCATTGGTGTAAACAGAATGAATAGACGCATAAGAAAATGTTTAAAAAATTCTAATGTTGATTTAGATTTTGAATGCCAACGTAACGAACAAACGTTTGAACGTTCAGGCTCAGCCTTACTTCTCACACATCCCCACCTGCAGTGTATCACCCTGCCATAGCTTCTCTCACGTACAAAGAAAACTAGGGCCAACAGGCTTTAAAAAAAAAACAGCCTTTGCCAGCAATCATATACCGGTAACTAGAGTTATGTTAATAAATATTGTTATATTTCATGTTTTGATCGTCCAGGGGCCCTGATGGCCGGAGGGGGGGGGGGGGGGGGGGGGGGGGCTTATGGTCCAGGTGGGCCTGATGGTCTGGGACCCCTGATGGTCCGGGGGGCCCAGGGCATTTGCCCAGTAAAACGACCATGTTCATCAACAGACCACAGTGGTTGAGGGGAAGATGTAACACCAGCTGCTGAAGGAGTCATTAGAACAGAGAAGACGGGCTGCAGAGCAGAGGGTTGACGGACACGGCTCAGATTGACCAGCTCTAGCTTCAAAAGTCTTCTGATATATTCTGTCATACGTGTTCATTACTCTCCTCTTCTTCTCCTTTCTCCTCTCATCTCCTCTCCTCCATCCTAGCTCCCTAGACTGGAAGCTGGCCTCCCTGTTGGGCAGATACCTGGGGGTCTTCGACAATGTAGAATGCTACGATGCTAAGCTCAACCGCCACATCAAACTACACTGATCAAACTAGACTACACACATCCCTACTGATTAGTGGCGATGCCGTCATGTCACCTGTATGGTACACTTCTAGGTGGTGTTAGTGGTGTTGGTTGGGTGATGTGATGATGTGGTGTATGTCACCTGTGTGGTACAACTTCTAGGTGGTGTTGGTTGGGTGATGATGTGGTGTATGTCACCTGTATGGTACAACTTCTAGGTGGTGTTGGTTGGGTGATGATGTGGTGTATGTCACCTGTGTGGTACAACTTCTGGGTGGTGTTGGTTGGGTGATGATGTGGTGTATGTCACCTGTGTGGTATACTTCTAGGTGGTGTTGGTTGGGTGATGATGTGGTGTTTGTTTGGTAACAGTGTGGTGTGTGGAGCATGAGACACGCAAGCACCGTCTGGGCTCTGGTTCACCCAAACACCTGGGTACTGAGATCTCGTCTCTAGATGGGCTTTCTCTGCACCACAGCACATGCATGCCAGTTTTCATGCCATTGCCAAGGTATTGGAGTTGGTCCCTTGACCAAGGTACTGCCATTACAACTGGAGTTGGTCCCTTGACCAAGGTACTGCCATTATAACTGGAGTTGGTCCCTTGACCAAGGTACTGCCATTACAACTTGAGTTGGACCCTTGACCAAGGTACTGCCATTATAACTGGAGTTGGTCCCTTGACCAAGGTACTGCCATTACAACTTGAGTTGGACCCTTGACCAAGGTACTGCCATTACAACTGGAGTTGGTCCCCTGCCCACTGCTCCTAAAGTGTTAGGATGGGTCAAAAAGTGTCAAATGCAGAGGACGGGTTCCACTGGAACTGATATAATGTAATACAGATCTGATTTTCTAAACGGGAAATAATCCGAATCATAGAAACCTTCTTGTGTGGCTGAACCCAAGGTCTTGGACATCGACAACATTTCCTTGACAATACTATAGAAATTGATAGACCAATGAGACCAGGATTTCAGTGAATGAAACATTCAGAATGGTCCCAGGTAGCGTTCCAGTGGTTGATTACTTCTGAATTGGTGACCAAACTTTCACAAAACCAGGAACCTTGTGTCCAGACAACCAATTGTCAATGTAGTGTTTTCTCCTTGTTCAGACAGACATGACAAATTCTGGACAGTTACTGGACATTTTGAAGTTCAGTTGGTTGATTTTCCTTAACGGACGCTTGTCAACATGGAGGTTAAACCGGCATGAAACGGTCCAAACGTGTGGCAACTGCACTGTGTTGAGAAGCAGCTGACATTATGTAGCTGGTTAGCTTTGCAATAGCTCTGTAGTCTGAAGGTCCAAACGAGGGCCAGCCTTGATGGTGGAAACATCGCCCTGCTTCTTTGGCTCCGTGGGGGGGGGGGGGGGGCCCATGTTTCACAATTCTGGATACCACCAGCAGGTGGTCTGGGTTCGCTAAAGCGCTCGATAAAGCAGTGGGTTGACCGCTAGCCAAAGAACTGATCTTCTGTTCAAGAAAGATTTAATAAAGTCCAAATATCAAGGCGTCCCTTTTCCTGTTTAAACCCAGTCTCAGGTGGTCTAGTAACGGGTTCTTTCTGTGCTGCCATCATGTTCTGTGGCCTGTCTGTGGAATAAAGGCTTGGATCAAAAGATTTAAATAATAATAAAGATATTGTATATTTTTCATAAATCTGAATGGTGTGTGTTTACCATTAAACGTATGTGGCTCCTGTCCTGTCGACCATAAGCAGTTCAACACTGCTCTCATTTCACCAAAGGATTGTATGTCTGTATTGGAGACCATGATGCTGAAGCTCATATCCTGTATAGCCTCCCCATATGGCCGGTTGGTGTCGGGAGACAGCAAATTATATTAATTATAGCGCGATATTGCTAGTGACTACCAGAAATAGTTCTGATGTTTGGACTAATGGACGGAGTTGAGGTCCAGCCAGGGGAGAATTTGGCGTCGGTCTCTACTGCGCATAGGCATTGGGCATGAACGGCTCCGTATCTGATCTGCGCAAATTACATGGCACTGTTGCCGGGGAGTTTTCAAAACGAAAACACCCCTTGAGGGTGGCCGCTAGGAAAACGCATTTTCGTGCCAAAACGGTGTTGCCCTTTAACTTGGACATGCAAACGTAATCATTAGGAAATGCAACGTTGCTGTTTTCCCCCAGTGTAACCAAGGCCTTAACCTCTAACTGCTTCTGATGAGCAGATTAGTTTCATGGTTGCATCTGCCGTCGGTGTGTGATTGAATGGGTCAAATGTGAGGCATAAATTCTAAAGCGCTTTGGATTAATTTGCTATATAATGCATCTTTTACCATTATAAGATATTCCTTTATTGATAATAATAATACATTTTATTTATAAAGCGCTTTTCAAGAACCCAAAGATGCTGACAATGAGCAAAACAAATTAACAGAGAAACAAAGAACCACAGGGAATAAGCAACAGTATGAATATGCAGGACATAAAACCCAAGTAACAGATACAGAGTCCAGTAGGGGGACAGTCAGGGAAGTAAGGAAACCGAGGGGAGGGGGGGGGGGGCAGGAGACAGTGAGAAAGTAGGGAAGGGGAAGGGGAGGTTGGAGGAGGGTGGTTATGGGTAGGGAAGGTTGTATGCTTGGGAGAACAGGTAGGTTTTAAAGGTGGCGAGTCTCGGACAGTCTGAGGGAGGGTGTTCCAAAGTCGGGGTGCAGCCCGGTCACCAAAACGTTTAAGTTTGCATGACGGGACAGTGAGGGAAGCAGTGGAAGAGGACCGGAGGGAACGGAAGGGGAGCGGTAGGGGAGAAGGAGGTCGGTCAGGTAGGAGGGGGGGGGGGGGGGCAGGCTATGGAGGGCTTTGAAGGTGAGGAGTAGTGTTTTGAAGTTTATGCGTTCCTTGATCGGGAGCCAGTGGAGAGAGTGGTGATCCCCTTGGGGAAATATGGGCATCATAGCAGCATGGGGGAGGGGAGGTACAGGTATGGGCAGGGTAATCGAAGAAAGACATAAATATAGGCAATCAAATTTAATCGGAATATAAAAACATGAGAAAAATAGATGAGGGTCTGTATGTATACTTTGTAGAATCTGTAGCCACTATTGCTAGCAGTTTTCCTTTACAGCAAATGTACTCTATCTGCATTGTATATACCATACATATACTGTATATATGTATATTGAACATTTTTGTTTTGTTTACACTTGTTTACGTACTTGACGTTCTATTTTATACTTATATTATACTTATTTTATACTATCTTTTTATTTTATCTAGCACACTCTCAGGAGCAAAACAGAAAGAAGCATTTCATGCGAACGTATTCTCTATTTCTGTATGACAACTAATAAAGAAACTTGAAACTTGAAACTTGTAGCATTGAGGCCCCAAACCCAGATGTACCCATTTTCAACCTGAAAAGTGTGACGGAATCTCAAGTATCGAAAGTGATTGATTCATTAACACCTAAATGGTCTAAATACGTGTATGAGATGGACTCTGCTATCTCAGCTGTCTACTGACCAAACAGATTGCTCACATCACTAATATTTCGTTCTCCAGGATTGAAGGAGGTTTCCCAGAACATTGTAAACCTGCTGCTGTTGTGCCCATTTACAGAAGTTGTGACCCTGAATCTACATCAAACTATAGACTCATAAGTACTGTATACTACCCATCATGTCCAAGATTATTGAAAAACTGGTGGTTTAACAATTCATTTCTCATCTAAATACTAACCAGCTCCTACATCCAATGCAACATGGTTTCAGGGCCAATCACTCTGCGGAAACTGCAACGGTCTATTTAATTGAAAGGATTCGTTGGTGCGGTTTTCTTGGATTCACGGAAAGCTTTCGACAGTTAATAACAATATTTTGCAATCTAAGTTTAGTCAATTTAACTTTTCTGAGTTTTCATCTGTCTGGTTCAAATCATATTTCTTCTCGAACTCAGTGTGTCAAAATCCGGAACTCAATCTCTACATTCAAAGACTACCATCTGTATGTCAAGACTGAAGTAATTATGTATGCAGATGACGCCGTAATCTTTGAAAGGTAAAGACTGTTCTGATGTTGCTGCACAACTCACAAGAGCATGGTTAAAATATCTGATCGGTTACATAACTGCTGTTGACAACACTAAAACTGTTGCAATGTTCTTTACAAAAACAAAAAGTGCACAGCGAACCGGATGTCTTTATTGCAGACAAATTGCAGGCACATTTTCGGCATCTCAGGAACCACATGTCCACAGAGGCAGCTAAAATTACATGTTTTCTCTCATACTATCCTACATAAACGACTGTCTCTACCCACCTGGTCTGCTGCTAACATCACCACAATAACACCGGTTATAGATACAAACAAGCACTCAAAACGCTAGATAAAAAACCAAGAGCTTTCCATCATTGTGCAATTTTACAAAAATATAGACTATTAAGTTGGGAAAACCTTGTTCTCTTTAAGAACTGCTGCCTAATGTACAAAATCCCACCTAACTTGGCACCACCTCCACTCTGCAATCAAGTCTATTTACAATTGGAGGTGGGCTTCCCACTTTCCAAGACATTTACAACAAGCGTTGCAGCAGTAAGGCTAAGAGAATAATCAAAGACTCTAGCCACCCAAACAACTGCCTCTTTGAACTGCTGCGGTCAGGCAAGCGATACCGGAGTCTCATGGCAAGCACAGAGAGACTCAGAAGGAGCTTCTACCCCCAGGATGCTCAACGACAATACCACTATGTAACAAACCATCAAATACACTCACAGCACACACATCCACACGTACACACTCACTTTAAATAAACAACTCACTGCAGCACCCACTTTACCCATTTTAAACACTTTAACACACTTTACATTTATTGGTAAAGAGATTTGCACTACAACTCATACCTCATTGCACCTTACCCTAAATTGTACCTCATCCCATTTCTGCATTGTACTGTATATTGTATTGTAACTCAGTTACGTTTTATCTACTCTGCATTGTATGTATATTGAATAACACTTTTGTTTACACTTGTTTACGTACTTTTCACTTTCTATTTTATAATTATTTTATACTTATCTATTTTTATCTAGCACACTCAGGGGCAAAACAGAAAGAAGCATTTCATATAAAAGTATTCTGTATTTTTGTATGACAACTAATAAAGAAACTTGAAACTTTGAGTATACACAAGGTACCCTAACTGGCATGATGTACATCATACATTGTAGTCCGTGCAGGTGGTAATAACACACACATGGGCTCAGAAGGGTGTGGTCAGATTGTCGGGCGTACTGTGAGCGGCATGTCCGCAATCGTTTGAGGTTTCAGTCAAAAGTACCACCGCTTACCAATTTCCGACATTTCTCATGGCCAGTTTACTACATTTAATGCAGGTCGATGTCAACCAACACGCCAAGCAGCATTTGTGTGACACCGGTGCGCGACGCCTCTGTGGAGTCTGGTCCGCTCACGACCGACTATGTGGCGACCTTAAGATGTCACGCTAAGATGTGTACTGTACGTACTGTATGTACTACTATAGGGCAGCGCATACAGTATCTACTATCTCCTAATGAAATATGTCATTCGAATAATAAGCCTACTGTTCATTCATTACGCACGTAGACTATACAGTGCATGTGTGTGCGCGCATGCAACAAGGCGGTATAAATATGGAATATTAATAGTCCATTCCACTATATAGCTATAGTGTGGTACTGTGCTGTATGATGATAATACATTTGAATCTGATCTAATTTTGATCTGTCGCAAAGCATCAGCTCATGCAATGCAGACCCTTGTTTTGCACACGGCACTCGCATTATAATGAGCTGGAGGGGCGTGTCTGTATGCAAATGAAGTAAACGGGAACACGCACTCGGGGTTCGCAGCTGTGATCATTTGGCAAGTTAAGACAACCTCTCCACGCGTTGGAGAATCCGCGGGTAATTTTCGTCTGCTTTGTCAGCTTAAGACAATGTTGGTGAATGAGGTCCATTTCATGTTGGTGCGGAAACTTTTTCAACTGAGATTCCCCGAAAAACGCTGGTCCAAAAAAACTGAGGCACACAGTTTGGAAGTACTCACTCGCTCCTATTTTCCTCTCTCTCTCTCTTCCTCTCCTCCTCTCTCCTCTTTTCCTCTCTCCTCTCTTCCTCTCTCATCCTCTCCTCTTTTCCTCTCCTCTCTATTCCTCCTCTTTTCCTCTCTCTTCCTCTATTCCCCTCTTCTCTTCCTCTCTTCTCTCCTCTCCTCTCTCCTCTCCTCATTTCCCCTCTCTCCTCTCCTCTTATCTCTTTCTCTCTCTTCTCTCCCCCTCTAATCTCTTCTCCTTTCTCCTCTCCTCTTATCTCTTCCTCTCCCCTCATTTCTTCCCCTCCTCCTTTCTCCTATCCTCTTATCTCTTCCTCTCTCCTCTCCTCTCATTTCTTCTCCTCTCCTCTCCTCTTATCTCTTCCTCTCTCTTCTCCTCCCATGTAATTTCTTCCTCTCTCCTCTCCCCTCCTCTCCTTTAATTTCTCCTCTCCTATTCTTTCCTATCCCTCTCCTCCTCTCTCCCTCTCCTCTCGACACCACATTGCACCAAGCTGCCATTATGTTCCATTACCCACCAGATGCAGCTCACAGTCAAAAATCAATACATATTAACCTAAGGCCTACATGCCGGGGTTGTTGATGTATTATTTCACTAGTTGTTGAATTAAAGGATATCGCTCTAGTGCATGTTGAGGGATGACCCTGCCTACAGTTCCCATAGAGCATTCCATCTACAATGCGTTTGTTTCAATGGGGGAGACGCAGTGTGCATCATGGGATTTGTGATGGAATCATCATCAGATGACCTGACTTGACAAGTGAAATAAAGAATAGTCAGAAGCTAGTTTGACTGCTTGTGATAAGGATTCTTAATAGGACTAGTTGTTAAAGATCCCTAAATATTCAGCACAACAATTGAATGAGGTTGGAGATATCCTCTTGGGTGGGGTGGAATTTGGCAATGATCACGTGGTGCCACCAGTACGACACATCTTCAGCTGTGTTCCCCGACCTCATTGGGTGTTTCGGCCATTTATCACAATACACCCTCTGCCGGCTGATCAGGCCTGGGTGTGTGTTGCACGGTGGCACCACATGTTCATTTAGAGTATTATTCATGACTTGGGATGATTTGATCGTCTTCATTTCCCCTGATGGACTGCATTATGAAGTCATTATGTTCGCTTTCCTCCCTCTCTCGTCTTCTCTTTCTCTCTCCTCTCTCTTTTGTCTTCTTTCTCTCTCTCTCTCTTGCTCCTGTTTTTTCTCTCTCCTCTCCCTCCTGTTTTTTCTCTCTCTCCTCTCTCACCCCTGTCTTTTTTTCTGTCTCCTCTCCCTCTCTCTTCTGTATTTTCTCTTTCTCTCTTTCTCTCTCTCCTGTTTTCTCCCTCTACTGTCTTCTCCATCTCTCTTTTCTGTATTCTCTCTCCTCTCTCCAGTCTTTTTTCTCTGTCCTCTCCCTTTCTATTCAGTATTTATCTCTGTCTCCCCCCCCCCTCTCTCTTCTGTATTCTCTCTCTCTCTCTCTCTCTCTCTCTCTCTCTCTCTCTCTCTCCCTGCCTCTCTCGTCTTTCAGTCACATGGCAGAACTATTGTCCCTGGTCCCAGCAGTCTTGTCTCAGGAAGACATGTCAGCAAGACAGAGCTTGTGTAGACGTGTGATGAAAGGCATTGTGTTGAATCTTTTAATAATGTGTTATTATGACTGTTAGCTGTCTAAAGGCTGAGAAACGGTGTGTGTGTGTGCGCCTTTGTTTTACTACCGTTGTGGGGACCGAATGTCCCCATAAGTGATGAAAACAAGATGTCTTTGCTGTTTTGAGGACAATCTACAAGGTAAAGGAGCTATTTTAGATATTAAAGTTAAAGGAATGTCCTCACTACAAATAACAAAGTATCTACCGCCACCTAGAGGCTCTGATTTATCTTGTAATGCTGTTACTGAACCATGCACTCTGCCGGTAATGTGGTCCAACCAGTACTGAATCTCAAATGAGGAAGAAGCAGTTTGACTTGCGTCCTAAATAACTATAACTATTAAGTATTAGTTACTAAAACTATTAACTATAACCGATGGGCCATACAGACCCGAGAAGTGAGTTTGTGACCGGAAGGTCGCTGGTTCGATCCCCCGGACCGGCAGGAAAAAATCTGGGCTGGGGAAGTGAATTAATAACTCTCTCCTATCCCCTTAACACCAACCGCTGAAGTGTCCTTGAGCAAGGCACTTAACCCCCAATTGCTCCAGGGGAGTTGCTCAGTGGCCAACGGTGGCAGACTGTGGTTGTACTGGGCAGCTCCCAGGTGTGAATGGAACTGTGTGAATGTGAAGCAGGGCGTTCCTGAAAAAGAGCATCTGCTCAGCGAACCTACCCTGGGTAAATAAAGGTTAATAAAAAATAAATAAAAAGACCCATCATTATATTGTTTATTTTTTCATAATCTTATATTCAGATCTAAACTTATAGCCTATATTTATGTCTTTCTACTATTACCATGCCCATACCTGTACCTCCCCTCCCCCATTCTGCTATGGCGGCGAGTTTATTTGATCAAAAACCACAGCAGTCAAGGGCTAAATGGCATCTAAATTATTTAGCCTAAATATAATTTTTTTGGAATAAAAAAAAAAATTGTATTCCATGTTATTGGAATTCTAAAATTCAAAAACAGTCATATGACCTGCCCAACTGTTCTAGTGCTAGACCACGCCCCTGCCACCTAGACCACATCCCTGGCATCTAGACCATGCCCCCTAGCATCTATACCACACCCCTGCCATCTAGACCATGCCCCCTAGCATCTATACCACACCCCTGCCATCTAGACCATGCCCCCTAGCATCTATACCACACCCCTGCCATCTAGACCACGCCCCCTAGCATATATACCACACCCCTGCCATCTAGACCACGCCTCCTGGCATATATACCACACCCCTGCCATCTAGACCACGCCCCCTGGCATATATACCACACCCCTGCCATCTAGACCACGCCCCCTGGCATATATACCACACCCCTGCCATCTATACCACACCCCTGCCATCTAGACCACGCCCCCTGGTATATATACCACACCCCTGCCATCTATACCACACCCCTGCCATCTAGACCACGCCCCTTGGCATCTAGACCAAACCCCTGACACCTAGACCACATCCCTGACATTCTAGACCACACCCCTGACCCCTGATCTATTCAGCACCATCATTATGTGTCATCGTTACACGGCATCGTTACACATCATCGCTACACATCATGTTACACGTCATCATTACACGTCATCGTTACACGTCAGCATTACACGTCATTGTTACACGTCAAGTTACACTTCATCATTACACGTGATGTTACACTTCATTATTACATGCCATCGTTACACGGCATCGTTACATGTCATGTTACACGTCATCATTACACGTCATGACATGTTACACGTCATTACATGTCATGTTACACGTCATCATTACACGTCATGTTACACATCATCGTTACACTTCATCATTACACGTTATGTTACACGTCATAATGGATGATGGATCACGGTTTATGTGGGTTTTATTTTAGTTTATTCTAAGGCGCTTTGGCTTTATTTCGTCTTTCTGTGAGGGATGGCTGTCTATTTCGTCTTTCTGTGAGGGACATCTGTCAATCACTGGCCTCTGCAGTTAATTGCCATGCGTCATGGCAGGTGTGTGGGCTTGATTGCCACCTGATTGGTGTCAGGTGTGCAGTGCCTTTAAGTAGGTTTGGTTGACTGTGTTCGGATGCTTGTCCATTTTATGTTTTCCCCTCAACGGTAGAGGAGTGTCCCAAGCTCATGCTTCTAGGATTTTCTCTGTCTCTAGTGCTATTGTTTTTCTTGTTGTTTCCAACTGCTAGGCAGTGGTGGTTATTTTGGTACTTACTTACCCAGTTATTTTATACTGGTGTTTTGTGTTTCCTAGTTAACATTTTTATTTATTTTATTCTTGTGTTTTCCCCCACCCCGCTCAGCAATTCCAGTGGTTACCCCTTTTTGTGTGTGTCCTACCCCCCCCCCCCCCCCCCCATTCCTGACATTATAGACACAATACATAAGAATAAACATAACAAAATCAGCTAAGATTTTGACACACAGTGGTCTGAGATCGCTGTGGGAACTCTTCAGCCTTCTACCCTTCCTTCACAGTAGAAGATGACAGAAAGGCAGCCTTTGGCTGAGAAGAAAGCTAAAACAAATCCAGTCGTCATCATATGGTGTTCTCAAATCAATGAGTAATCGTGTTTTATAATGGTGATTTCAATATCAATCTAAATAATTGTGAGAATAATCAACACTCTCTTCTGTGTCTCCTCTCCAGTATCCTGCCCACCAAGCTAGGCCTTCTGCTGGGGAAGTACATGGGAGCCTTCACCATGATGGACTCCTTCAAAGGGCACACCAAGAAGCTGGAGTAGAGAGGAGGAGGAGGAGAGAGGAGGAGGAGAGAGAGAATTGACTCCTCATTCTAATGATGTTGTTCCTTCAGAACCACTCAGTTTCACACTGTGACTTTCAAATCACACAATACACTGTTCGTTTACAAGATACAGCAGGTAGCCGGCCGTTAGTGTTATGTGTTCATCAGTCTGTTCTACTATACAAGCATGACGCTGCAATTTATTTCAGCTTTCTAAGTAAATATACATGATTTTTATTATTTCAATATATGAAATAATAAATAAATAAATTATATATATATA
Organism: Notolepis coatsorum; assembly: GCF_963971535.1. Lineage (NCBI taxonomy): Eukaryota > Metazoa > Chordata > Actinopteri > Aulopiformes > Paralepididae > Notolepis > Notolepis coatsorum. The sequence goes on from NC_140177.1 coordinate 13,443,085, forward strand.
TATATATATATATATATATATATATATATATATATATATATATATATATATATATATATATAGGGCTGTCCCCTTCATAGTTGATTAGTCGGTCGGTTTGGTCTTCGTCAACAAAGACTTATTACCGGTTACCCCAAACTTAAGCACTCTCCCGGGCCTCGCAAGTTAAAGGAGCTGCCCCCGGCCTCCAGCGCGACCGGAGTACTGGCCCCCTTTTTAGAAATCAGACTAAGTGTTGAGCTTCAGGCTCTCCACTCGTCCCTGTTACCCGTCTATTTTTATGCTTTTTTTCTTTTTCATATTTCATGAAATAATGATAAGCACATCTCTGGTAAACACTAGTTTTAAAATGATAAGCACATATCTGGTAAGCACTAGTTTTAACGAGGTCCTTCTGTATACAGATTTGCCGATGAAATCAACTAATTGATTATATATGACTATTATTTGACTATAATTCTATATAATTGGTTTTACTTAAAAAGCTGATTGAAACTGCTTCCCACACCATGTCCTGTAATTACTAGGATGCGTTCAGGTCTGAGGTGTGTTAGGCAGCACAGCGTTGGGACCAAGAGGATAGATTATGAGTCTATAGTGCCTTCTAGTTTAAATGATTCTTACAAGTGCATATTAGCCTTTGTATCTCTTGTTTATAATCCTTGTAGAAGTGTTTAAAGGGTTAATACTTTCAATTATTTTATCATTAATGATGTTATTCTAAGGTCAGCTAATTTTAATGTAGTGTAAATGTATCCACTGTCATAAATAGCGTGTAGAATACTGCCTGGTGCATCATGGCAATCTCCCTTCAGTAATAAGAATAATAACCTTTATCTGTAGAGAGCACTTTCAATACAGATTGTAACAAGGTTCACATCTTATGATAAAAGAACAGAAAGAAGCTAAGATTAATGAGCAACAATAAGAGACACTATCGGAGACAAACAGCATGAAAAACATGGAAACATGAACTGAATCTGTATCCAATACTTCAAGTTAAGCAACGTTACTCTCAATCTGTATCCAATACTTCAAGTTAAGCAACGTTACTCTCAATCTGTATCCAATACTTCAAGTTAAGCAACGTTACTCTCAATCTGTATCCAATACTTCAAGTTAAGCAACGTTACTCTCAATCTGTATCCAATACTTCAAGTTAAGCAACGTTACTCTGAATCTGTATCCGATACTTCAAGTTAAGCAACGTTACTCTCAATCTGTATCCAATACTTCAAGTTAAGCAACGTTACTCTTAATCTGTATCCGATACTTAGTTGATGATGATGTGGTTTATTTTCCACCAGTGAGTCTCCGTCTTGGTGTAATACAGTAGCACCCGTGGCCATGATGAGAAGCTGTTTGAAGCAGCATCAGGGTCGTCATGGTGATGTGATACAGGTCGGTATGAGAAGCTGTTTGAAGCAGCATCAGGGTCGTCATGGTGATGTGATACAGGTCGGTATGCGAAGCTGTTTGAAGCAGCATCAGGGTCGTCATGGTGATGTGATACAGGTCGGTATGAGAAGCTGTTTGAAGCGGCATCAGGGTCGTCATGGTGATGTGATACAGGTCGGTATGAGAAGCTGTTTGAAGCGGCATCAGGGTCGTCATGGTGATGTGATACATGTCTGTTTGACTTATTGAATCGTCCTTTGAATGCTCTTGTTTGGGTTATTTCAACTACTTCTCACTGAAACAAACCCATATTTCGTTGTAGTGCATGTTATGAAGGAGTTTGAATGAAGAAATTAAATAGTTTTTCTAGAGTTTTAAACATATAAAAACAGTTATAATTGTTGCCAATTGAAATATATACGTAAATGTTGTGGTGCAGTATTACTTGTTGTAGTCCATTTTATGAAGGAGTTTGAAATGAATAAATAAAATAAAATAGTTCAGGTTAAAGTTTTAAACGTATATATAAAAACATGTATACAAGGTAACCACTGATACTCTATGAAGCGCAAATGTAAATGTTGAAGTCAACAGCCGTGGTCTTGGTAGACAATGTAACATCTATGGTTTTAAAGCTGTGCAGTTCCACGTGGTTCTATATATTATATATATTGCACACGTGATGTTTCCTATTAGTTTCTGGTTCGGTCTCATCAACAGAGTTTGTTTGTTTTATTTAGATCCCATTATCTTTTGCATAGCAGCAGATATTCTTCCTGGACTCCAATGATCTTGTTAGTATGCAAAAATAGTATGCGATGAGATGAGATGTTTTTGAATACCAAAAGCAGCCAGTATGGAGTGGATCGTTTTGCTGCACGGCCATTTCAATCCTGCGCCAGGTCATTTCAGCATTTCAACATTTGCCAAACATAAAAAAATAAAACATTCATCATTTGTGTATTTATTTTCTTTATTTTAACTGACTGTATATCCTCCTGATTGTATAGCTAGCAAGTGGAAACAGCTGTGACTGTATTTGTGATTACATTTTCAATAAGATACTGTTAATGCTTCAAAGAACTGTCTGAAGTATGCTTTGGTTTGTAATGTGTCATAATACAAGATGGTGCCCATGATCCATCATGTTCCACATAATTCTGGACATATTCAAATGTCTGTTAATTCAAATGTCAACTTTCACTGCTATGCTGATGATACTCAGCTCTATCTCAGCACCTCACCATCCTCCCAGCTCCCCCCACAGTCCTTAGTCAACTGCCTCCACGCCATAAAAACCTGGATGTCAACCAAATTACTCAAACTGAACAGCAAAAAGACAGAGCTCATGGTTGTGGCTCCCAAGGCACTGCTCCGGAAGGTTGGAGATCTTCTCCACGTTGACGGCTGTTCCATCTCCCCGTCTCTCGAAGTCCGTAACCTGGGTGTCACCCTTGACTCCACACTTTCATTTCACTCCCACATCAAATCCGTCACCAAGTCTGCCTTCTACCACCTCAAAAACATCTCCCGTCTCCTACCCTCACTCTCAGATTATGTGGCTGAGACCCTGATCCACTCATTTATCACCTCCCGGTTGGACTACTGTAACAGAGTCCTGTTCGGGGTACCCAGCAAAGCCCTGGACAGGCTCCAGTATGTTCAGAACTCAGCTGCCAGGGTTCTCACTCACACCAAGCCCTGGCAGCACATCACCCCCACCCTCATCCACCTCCACTGGCTCCCAGTCAAGTTCCGCATCACTTTCAAACTCCTGCTCCTCACCTACAAGTCCCTCCATGCCCTCGCCCCCCGATACCTGTCTGGTCTCCTCCACCAGCACACTCCATTCCGGAACCTACGATCCTCTGATCTGGGTCTCCTCTCCATCCCTCGCACCAGGTTACGGACTTTTGGGGACAGAGCCTTCAGCGTGGCGTCCCCTACCCTCTGGGGCTCTCTCCCCCCCGAAATCCTCAACGCCCGACCCTGGACACCTTAAAAACTGCTCTTAAAACGCACCTCTTCACCAAGGCTTTTCCCCATCACTTAGTTTAGATTAGATTAGGTCCATTATCCCTTACCTGCCCTCATCCCCCTTTTTTCCATACTTCCCTAGCCCTATTTTTTGTCCTGATTGTGAAGCGACCTTGGGTTCTATGAAAGGCGCTATAGAAATTTGATCTATTATTATTATTCTGTCACCGCTGTGAGACCAGACGGGTGTAGTATTGGCTCTAGCAGGGGTGGGACTCTTTTGTCTGCTCGGACTCAAAACACTCATCAATTATGTATCGCAGTCCTATGGCTACATGCCATTGTTTTAATTTAACTGGAAAGGTGGTTTGTTTGTCATTATACATCTGCCCATGTATCAGCCTTATTATCTGTGTTCTACAGACTTGCAGGGGTGTAAAAAGTACCCAGAAATTATACTTGAGTGAAAGTATGGGTACCGTCTCAAAATCGTACTCAAGTAAAAGTCAGAGTATCTGGCTAAAAACACACTTGAGTAAAAGTAAAAAAAAGTTTCTACTTTTAAATGTACTTAAAGGGGAACTCCAACATTTTGGGAAATTAGCTTATTTAACATCTTCCCTGGAGTTAGACAAGAAGATGCATACCTTTTTTGTCTCTGTGCGTGCATTTTAGCTTTGGGAATAGACGCTCCGTTAGCATAGCTTAGCTTCATCACTGGAAGTGAGGCAGGACAGTAGCCTTACAGTGTATTGCAAGGTCTGACATTGACCAAACTAGATATGCATGACCTTGGTGGGCTCTAGGTCAACTCCTGAAAAGGGGGTCAATGTCAGACCTTGCAATCAAAAGTTAGGGGGCGCACTGAAATTATGGCAAGGGTTATTAGCCCCCTAACTTTTGATTGCAAAGTCTGACATTGACCCCCTTTTCAGGAGTTGACCTAGAGCCCACCAAGGTCATGCATATCAAGTTTGGTCAATGTCAGACCTTGCAATACACTGTAAGGCTACTGTCCTGCCTCACTTCCAGTGATGAAGCTAAGGTATGCTAACGGAGCATCTATTCCCAAAGCTAAAATGCACGCACAGAGACAAAAAAGGTATGTATCTTCTTGTCTAACTCCAGGGAAGATGTTAAATAAGCTAATTTCCCAAAATGTTGGAGTTCCCCTTTAAGTACTAAAAAGTTAAAACCTTTTTTCTGACTGTCTATTCTTCTGATAGCAGGTGTTTAATTAAAGATCGCCGCTTTCTAGTCTTGCACAAGGACCAATCAGCATGGGTATGGGCGGGTTCATTTTCCATTGATGGGGATTTGATTGGCTGTTTTTAAAGAAAGTGCGGCCGCAGGATTGTTAGTTCGGCCGTAGAGAAACAAATATACTAATTAAAATAGTTGGACCTGCAGGATTTGTACTTTGTAGGTCTGCATTTTAAATGTTTTTCTCTGAACTGTAATTGAGTACAAGTATACAAACCTAATAATACTTTGAGTAAAGTACAAATCCCCCAAAACAGTACTTAAGTATTGTAACGAAGTACAAGTACTTTACACCCCTGCAGACTTGTATATATGATTCTGCCTCATTTACACTGTAAATGTCAGCTGATGTCTAACATGCTTTATGACCCGAGAACCAAGATAAAGCAGGGTAGAAACTGTCAGGTTTTAAACTGTGTGGGTATCAAACAGAGAAGAAACACACTGTCAGGTTTTAAACTGTGGGTATCAAGCAGGAAGAAAGACTGTCAGGTTTTAAACTGTGTGGGTGTCAAACAGAGAAGAAACACACTGTCAGGTTTTAAACTGTGGGTATCAAGCAGGAAGAAAGACTGTCAGGTTTTAAACTGTGTGGGTGTCAAACAGGAAGAAAGACTGTCAGGTTTTAAACTGTGTGGGTGTCAAACAGAGACACTGTCAGGTTTTAAACTGTGTGGGTATCAAGCAGGAAGAAAGACTGTCAGGTTTTAAACTGTGTGGGTGTCAAACAGGAAGAAAGACTGTCAGGTTTTAAACTGTGTGGGTGTCAAACAGGAAGAAAGACTGCCAAGTTTTAAACTGTGTGGGTATCAAGCAGGAAGAAAGACTGTCAGGTTTTAAACTGTGTGGGTGTCAAACAGGAAGAAAGACTGTCAGGTTTTAAACTGTGTGGGTGTCAAACAGGAAGAAAGACTGCCAAGTTTTAAACTGTGTGGGTATCAAGCAGGAAGAAAGACTGTCAGGTTTTAAACTGTGTGGGTGTCAAACAGGAAGAAACACTGTCAGGTTTTAAACTGTGTGGGTGTCAAACAGGAAGAAAGACTGTCAGGTTCTAAACTGTTTAAACAGTTCTTGAAACCTTTCCTCAATCAATTGATATTCAAGCATATCACCTCTGCCATATAAAACGTCTTTAAGATTTCTGATTTGAACTCATCATTGAAGGCTCATCAGAGGGTCCCCAACGGGATTAATGAAGGAACATTTGACTTGACCTGATCTAGTCTTCCATGTAGAGTTAAGAGCCGTCATCTCACAGGGGCAGACGAGACCCATTCAGAATCTATTGTGAAGTTAAGATGATAGATCAGTGATGTGTTAACGTGTAGCAAAATGGTATTAATCTCTAATCTCTGTGTGTCATTAGATGCCGCGTTTGACAGGAGTGAACAGCAAAGTCAGAGTGACTGATGTGCATTTAATGGACTGTCATCAAGATCTTATGCATGTAGCCTTAATCATGAGAAATAAACCTGTTCTGTATCACACTAGCTCCCGCTCAGCGTCTCATTGCATATATCTCGCTTCAGCATATATATACTGAATACATTTCAAAATGTACCTTTAAATGCCAGCATTTATCTGGCCACACCCCCATCCGCTTACCTACATAAGCAGGGGTGGTGCCACACACTCATCTCCTTCTCAAATTTCATCACAAGCAACGTGTTGCTCATATGCCCACTTGACGTGGAGAAAAATATTTACTCTGAGGAAAGGAAGAACAAGGAGATACGTTGACATCATATCTTTATTTTCTCTCTCACTATTTTCGAGAAAATACGGCGATATTGTCTTCGTCACTGGAGTGTCTGGAAGATGGTGATCATTCTAAAATCCTCCACCGGTTTTCGTATTGGGAGCATGCCGCTGCATGCCTCTCAACTGCAGTTCCTTGCTGTGGCTGGATTGCGGTAAAACCTTTCAGGACACAGCTGAACTGTAGGACGCGCCGCTGTTGTGAGAAGCGGTGAGTTCCAGGTTGGTGAGTGATGTTTTGCTTGCGGCTCCACTTGTCTGTTTGTGCTATGGGGGCTGGCTGACAATGTTTACGAACACCGGCCCCAGATTAAGGTCTTTTGTTCAGCCTCTTAGGCAACAGCGGAAGACCTTGATCTGAAGCCCATTATAGTTAACTAATGTGCCACGACCATTAACACTGGTGATCCCTGTGTTTTCTGGACGAGTGGATGTTTTCTCTGTCACCGTGTAGGCCCCGTCTTTCATATCCAAATGAGAGTATTCCCTCACGAGGAAATATGGGCATGGATGTTCATTAGCGGAAGATCTGTGTTCAAGTCAGCTACACAGGCCAGTTGGGTATTGTGCTGGCTCCGTCGGGTGTTGGTAAAATCACCGTTGTAAAACTGTTAACATCTTGTTTCTCTTTTCTCTTAAAAAGTGAGGAGGGTTTCAGAACGGCGGCCTGTCTGAGTGAGTGTTATATCATTGTGTACAAGTTCAGGTGATAGCTGCTTAGCTTACGTACTAGTGGGGCCTACTGTTAGCCAGTCAGCTGTTAGCTGCGGCGCTAGCCTGCTGTGATCACTAGGCTAGGAAATGTTAGCTTGCGTGCTAGTCGTGGCCTACCTAGGCTAGGCTAGGAAACGTTAGCTTGCTGCTATCGGCCGAGGCCCAGCACGGGGTGGCTCCGGCCCCTCGCGCGCCGCCGCGGTTCCCAACTCCCCTCTCCCTCACGGGGAGAGGCGGGGGGATTCGAAGTCTCCCCTCTGGTCGCGTGCGCCGTTCGCTCCGCGTCTCGCGGGCAGGGGCGGTAGCGCCCGACGGTTAGAGCGGCCGTTAGCTTAATGCTACTCTGTTGAACGTGCTTTGATTATAACATGTTTTAAACACTCTTGACTACGACGTCATCTTTGACAGAGGATGTTCGTCGAACCTGCCCTGGGCCAGGACGGCAAGGACTGCGTCAACAAGGGGGACCGTAGCGACGGGATGGAGCGGTGACGATGCCCAGATCGACAACACAGAACGGCTGTGTTTACTACGGTGCCTTGAGACTGCACTTCGCTTGATCTACGCTCCGGGTAGGCAAGGTCTGGACCAGACCTTGAGCACGTCTTCTTGCTTTCCCTTCTAAATGTTTTGTAAATAACGATGTTTTCCAAAACAAGTGTTGCTGCACTACATTTAGGATACGATGCGAGTTATGTGTGAATTGTCTTGTCACTGGTATTAGCTTCTCCATGCAAATAGGGTTGTTTATTACAGATGTGAAAATGATCTGGTTTGTTGTGTTGAGAAACATCATGTGTGTTCTTGTACCGAGCACTCTCAACTAAGGGGGTTAAACTAACCTATAAAGCTATGCTTAGTGACATATGAGTAAAGAATGATTCTTCTCTCAGCCTGTAATGACAATGAACAGTGTGTTCACATATTAACAGGTTTACCTGTTCAACTGGCCGTATTAAGGGTAAAGTAGGAGGGTTGTGTTTTTCCCCCCGGTTCCCTGGGGACTTCTTCATCATCCTCTCAGACATGTTGTTGCACTACATTGTGTCACTGTGTGGTAGGGATACGATGTAACCCTTAGCTTGATTGCTGAGGTTGTGCTAAAACTGCTGGAGGAACTTTATTTTCCTAAAAGAAAAGATTGTTTGGTCGCTTTCGTGTGTGCTTAGCAAGGCCTGTGGCCGATACTAATCGAGAATTATGTATTCTCTCATTATGAAAAACGGCGTTCCTCTGTAGAGTGTTTTTGCCTTTTTTTTTGTAGGTGATGATGGGTTGTGTGTGTCATGTGACCTACAACTGGGTTGGACTGGCCACAGAAGCACATGTGTAAGTTTGGTACCGGGGCTCTTGGAGAGCCCTCTCTATTCTGTGTATTTTCCTTAGTAAAAATCAGATAGCAGGTTAGCTCATGCGCTGTGTGAAGCTGTCAGACGCTTCATGTAGCTGACTATGACTGTGTCAAACTCTCTTTTTGTCATTACATCGTATCATGGGGGTGGGGTCGTAAAGGGGTGAACTGGTAACTTTTCCTCCCCCTTTTTTCTGTTGGTCAGGAGTAAACCCACCTGTCCTTCAAGGTTCCTGTCACGTTGCGGTTCGGCACGTTACAGGGTGAGGGGGGGGGGGAGGGAGTTTCCTGGTCCCACGGCCTGGAATATTGGGCGTGTGCACCGCAGAAATTCCCCCGCCATAGAGTACGTCACTGTGCGCGTCTCTGTTGGTAGGACTTCCGTGTGCTGTTCAGGTCCATGTGATGGATCTGTTTCGGGGGGTGGTCAGGGCTCCTCCTCACCAAGCTCCTATTCGGGCCTTCTGTGAGTTGGGACTCTCCTTCCATGTGAGGGAGCCTCCTTCAGAGTACAGAGCCTCCTCCTCAGATTGTCAAGGTGAGTGGACCCTCAAGAAGGAGTCCTACTCTATTGTGTATGTATTCCTCCCCGGAGAGCCCTAAAACCAATTTTTTACATGGCTCAAGGTGCAATATATTCTTTTCAATCTGTACAGCTCGCGTGGGAAGTCTCTCTGGGGATTCCCGTCTCCTTCCTATGGGAGGGTGGTGGGATGTAAAAATGTGAAAATGTTTTACCCCCGGCTGTGTAGACTGGGATACATACTGTTGGTGCTTCCTTCTTTTCTATTAAAAAGAGTTGGAGTTAGGAAGTATCACACCCCTCTTGTCGTTCCCCTGGGTGCCTTGGGGATTCAATGACTAAAGGTCTAAATAGCCTGTTCATTGATGTGGGTGTGTCCCGACGCACGTATAGTGCTAGCTCGGGGTGTTCTGTAAACAGGCGACTGACTGGCACGCCTTGGTTGCTTGAGGTTAAAACAGCGTTTTTATAAAGCAACTGGGATGGAGGTTTTTCCTCTTCCGACGACCAAATCCGCCGACCTGGTTTGGTTATCGACGGATTCTCGTTCATATCTGGGGGATGATGACGGAATGGATCTGAACATATGTAGAGGGGTCTCACGCCCTGGGGGTGGGCCACCGGGCGCGGTTCGCCCGAACGTCTGGGTGGCGCCTTCTTTTCATGTTTAAGATCAACACGCATATCTGCCCCTTCTCCTGGAGTAGGCATGTCGGCGTGGTTAGGGCACGGGACTGGTTCTGGTCACGCTGGTCCGGATCAGTTGAACTCGTTGTCCGCCGGGGATGCAGATCTGCTGTTCTGGTACCCTGAGGGACTTGGGCTTTTTTCAGGAGGAAAAATGCCAGGTCGGTCCGGGTGTCACAGGGTTAAGCGCTATGGAGACCCTGGTTGGGTAAATTTTTTACTCAGCACTGTCGTAATGGCTTAAGGCCATGCCAACCTGTACACGCTCGATCTCGTCAGATCTCGGCCGCTACACAGGTTGGTCCTGGTTAGTACTTGGTTGGGAGACCGCCTGGGAATACCAAGTACGGTGTGCTTGGGGCTGGTTCTCCATTCTTTTTCGCTCCTCTCTCACGCATGGCGAAGAGGGGCCTGTTGGGGTGGTCTTTGACCTCCTCTGGTGACCCTATGCTTCCCGTATCGCCGGGCCCGGTCCGAAGTCATGTTTCGTCGACCCGTAGGCCTGGGTTAACCCTTTTTTGAAAACTGAAACACTTGTACTGCGGTATAGCCGGTGTATACCCGCAGGTGTGTTTTGGAGTTTTTTTCTTGAGGGGTTATAGGAACAACCACCGCATTTGGTAACACCAAGGTGGTTGATTCCCTGGTGTGTTGGAGCAGTGTCAACTCCCGGGTTCACCGGTTGAGGGTGCCCCTGCACGTTCATGACGTCTGCCAATCGTGTCAGCCTTCTCTGCCTCAACCCCTCTGGGTGGGTTTTTTTTAAATGGAGGCTTGGTCATGCAACAACGCCAGCTCACGCCCCTTCCGCCGGGGCGGCTGTGTTCAGCTGTCCCCTCTGGCGCCTGTCTCGTCCGCAGTCTTCAGGCTAGGGTTAACAGCTTGTTGCCTGGTTTTTCCCCGGTGCGCTGCCTGCTTCCGTTGGTTAACCTTTTTTGTGTGCTTACGGCCATGCTGACTGCCTGTTCTGCAGGGTCAGTGTGCCAGGCAGTGTACGATTGGGGGGACAGGGCCCGCTCGGCTGAGGGGCCTTTGTCCGAATACGCTGGCGATGTGGGGGGCGGGGTCACTAAGTGCCCACCTGGTGGGGTCTTGATGCTGGCATCATGGACTTCTCCGGGCCCCCGTTCCAGGGGGTCCAGTCCCTTTGGTGGGTCTGGGTCTTCCTTCGCGCTCCGCTGCTACGGCCTTGCCACGGGGTTGGGTTTGCCCTTGACCCCGTGATTCTGGGGGCAGTAACAAGGTTGTTCCCTCCGTTCCCGGGTGGCATGCGGGTTGTGCGTGTGTGTAGTCGTGGGGTCAAGCCACGGTCTGCTCACCCTGTGCGTTGAGTTGCTTGAGTGCCTCTTCGCACGGTCGGGTCCGTCGCCCTCCCGTGAAGCCCCCAATAGGGGGGGGTGCCCTCCATTAGGGGGGGTCGGGGGGGCTCGGTCCTCCCTGATCTGATGGTTGTGGGGGGGCCTCAGCGGGGTACATTTGTCGAGCTTCTAGCTAGTGTGATACAGAACGTTAGGTTATGACTAGGGATGCTCGATATTGGCTTTTTTACCGATACCGATATTCCGATATTGTCCAACTCTTAATTTCGATACCGATACCGATACCGATATCAACCGATACCGATATATGCAGGGTTTCCCCCCAAAAAAACTGAATAATTTCAGGTAATTAATAATTTCACTGGATGCATTCAAAAGGCTTTCCAAATGTAAGCATTATCTGTGCAAAATATGATAATTAAAAAAGTAAAAATTAACATTACATATCTCTTGTTGTTGAATTAAACCAACATGCATACTTTTGACAATAAATAAAATAAGAATTGGTTCTTACTTGCTTGCCTGGGTAAATAAAGGTTAAATAAATGTAAAAAAAAAAAAAAAAAAAAAATTTTTTTTTTTTTTTTTATACCGATATTTTCCGATATCACATTTTACTGCCGATATCGGCCGATAATATCGGTCGGCCGATAATATCGGACATCCCTAGTTATGACTATAACCAAGTTCTGTTAACACTAGTGGACGTTCAGCGTCTAGACGCCGCTGCGGCCCTTGATTTTTCATTGTGGTGAAATTTGTTGGGAAGGAGATGAGTGTGTGGCACCACCCCTGCTTATGTAGGTAAGCGGATGGGGGTGTGGCCAGATGAATGCTGGCATTTAAAGGTACATTTTGAAATTTATTCTGTATATATATGCTGAAGCGAGATATATGCAATGAGACGCTGAGCGTCCACTAGTGTTAACAGAACTTGGTTATAGTCATAACCTAACGTTAATGAACAAGACAGAGAGAAAATATTGTTTTATTTAAAAAGAGGCTTGTGGCTGCCTTGAGGGCGTCCAGCTCCTCTCTCTGTCTCCCTCTCCTCCTCCCTCTTCATCTCCCTCTCCCCCTTTCCTCTCTCCATCTCCTCTCTCTTTCTCCCTCTCTTCTCTCTGTCTCCTTCTCCCTCTTCATCTCCCTCTCTCCATCTCAGTCTCCCTCCTACCTCTCCATCTCCCTCTCCTCCATCTCCCTCTCCTCCCCCTAGTTTTTCTCCCCCCTAGTTCTCCTCTCCTCCCTAGTTCTCTCTCCTCCCCCTAGTTCTTCTCTATCTCATCCCCCCCTAGTTCTCTCTCCTCCCCCTAGTTCTTCTCTCTCTCCTCCCCCTAGTTCTCCTCTCTCCTCCCCCTAGTTATCCTCTCTCCTCCCCCTAGTTCTCCTCTCTCCTCCCCCCTAGTTCTCCTCTCTCCTCCCCCTAGTTCTCCTCTCTCCTCCCTCTAGTTATCATCTCTCCTCCCCCTAGTTCTCCTCTCTCCTCCCTCTAGTTCTCCTCTCTCCTCCCCCCTAGTTATCCTCTCTCCTCCCCCTAGTTCTCCTCTCTCCTCCCTCTAGTTCTCCTCTCTCCTCCCCCCTAGTTCTCCTCTCTCCTCCCCCCTAGTTATCCTCTCTCCTCCCCCTAGTTCTTCTCTCCTCCCCCTAGTTCTCCTCTCTCCTCCCTCTAGTTCTTCTCTCTCCTCCCCCCTAGTTCTCCTCTCTCCTTCCTAGTTCTTCTCTCCTCCCCCTAGTTCTTCTCTCTCCTCCCCCCTAGTTCTCCTCTCTCCTCCCCCTAGTTCTTCTCTCTCCTCCCCCTAGTTCTCCTCTCTCCTCCCCCTAGTTCTCCTCTCTCCTCCCCCTAGTTCTCCTCTCTCCTCCCCCTAGTTCTCCTCTCTCCTCCCCCCTAGTTATCCTCTCTCCTCCCCCTAGTTATCCTCTCTCCTCCCCCTAGTTCTCCTCTCTCCTCCCTCTAGTTCTCTCTCCTCCCCCTAGTTCTCCTCTCTCCTCCCCTCTAGTTCTCCTCTCTCCTCCCCCCTAGTTATCCTCTCTCCTCCCCCCTAGTTATCCTCTCTCCTCCCCCTAGTTATCCTCTCTCCTCCCCCTAGTTCTCCTCTCTCCTCCCTCTAGTTATCTCTCCTCCCCCTAGTTCTCCTCTCTCCTCCCCTCTAGTTCTCCTCTCTCCTCCCCCCTAGTTCTCCTCTCTCCTCCCCCCTAGTTATCCTCTCTCCTCCCCCTAGTTCTTCTCTCCTCCCTCTAGTTCTCCTCTCTCCTCCCTCTAGTTCTCCTCTCTCCTCCCCCCTAGTTCTCCTCTCTCCTCTCCCTAGTTATTCTCTCTCCTCCCCCTAGTTATTCTCTCTCCTCCCCCTAGTTATTCTCTCTCCTCCCCCTAGTTATTCTCTCTCCTCCCCCTAGTTCTCCTCTCTCCTCCCCCTAGTTCTCCTCTCTCCTCCCCCTAGTTCTCCTCTCTCCTCCCCCTAGTTCTTCTCTCTCCTCCCCCTAGTTATTCTCTCTCCTCCCCCTAGTTCTCCTCTCTCCTCCCTCTAGTTCTCCTCTCTCCTCCCCCTAGTTATTTTCTCCTCCCTCTAGTTCTCCTCTCTCCTCCCCCTAGTTCTCCTCTCTCCTCCCCCTAGTTATTCTCTCTCCTCCCCCTAGTTCTCCTCTCTCCTCCCCCTAGTTCTCCTCTCTCTGTTTCCTTAGCGCCCCCCCTGCGGGTCCAGCAGATGTCCTTTTAGTGTTTCTCCGACGTGAAGTATGTGTCTTGTTTTGCTCCTCACCCCCGGCTGTTCTGTCAATAACTGTCAAACTAAATGAACGTGTGCAAAACGCTTGTAGAGTTTTGGGGGATTTGTGTGAGTTTATATGCTAAATATATCAGCATTGTTTTTTTCGGTGAAGTGCCCCTTTAGCAGATGGTCACAGTACCACAGGATTATAGACACCACTCCAGACAGGATGCAGCCCTCCGTACCACAGCTAGGGCTACGTCCCTGGATGAAACCCAGGGGTTGAGGCGGGTAACACAAATTAATTACCCTGAGAAAAAGGAACATGGACAGCTGATATGCAATACAAGTCTGATGAAACAAAACAAATCCGTAAGGTGAACAACTGGAAGATGCTTTCTAACAGAAGAAAGCAGCAGACTGATCAAACATACAAACAGACCGTCGGTTACCTTTGGAATGAACAGAGCAAAACACAACGTTTGGAATCAGACTCACTACAATAGGGAGTAGAGCGTGTACACAAACTAGGGATGTCCGATATTATCGGCCTATCGATATTATTCGCCGATATTGCCATGAAAATTTTATATCGGAAAATATCTGTATTGGTTAAAGAAATATTTTTTTTTTACATTTATTTTACCTTTATTTACCCAGGCAAGCAAGTAAGAACACATTCTTATTTAATTTATTGTCAAAAGTATGCATAATGTTGTGTTAATTCCACGACAAGAGTTATGTAATGTTAATTACCTGAAATTATTCCGTTTTTGGGGGGGGGGGGGAAACCCTGCATATATCGGTATCGGTTGATATCGGTATCGGAAATTAAGAGTTGGACATTATCGGTATATCGGATATCGGTAAAAAAGCCAATATCGAACATCCCGTCACAAACCACTCCAGCATAATAATATAATATCTATATAACTGTAGATCTAACAAGTTTGCAGCGCACACATGCAATCGTCCACTATGGATTGGAATAATTTGGTCCACTAGCACGGTCTGGAAGCTTCCCCATGTTCAGATGCACCCAGCCCTGCTCACGCAAACTGAGGGTGGCACCTGGAGAGAGAGACGCAGGGGGGAATAGAGAAATACATAATACACACAAACTACCACCGTGACAATAGGTACATATATTGGGCTACATTGGTTTGTCCCATACATTTACATTTAGTCATTTAGCTGATGCTTTTATCCAAAGCGACTTACAAGTTCTGTACAACAAGTCAGCAGGACCGTCCAGATATTGTTTTAGCAAACAATGCAATAGGACATCAACTTGTGCCCATACATTTGAAAAATCTATAATGATCTGGTGTGAGTCACTTTCACCAGCTGCCTTGCAGGTAACCGTTATGTCTTGCTTGCTCCGCTGTCTATAGTTCTATTTGACGTTTACTTCCCCAGTGCTAAAAGCTGCTCCAGGGTCAGTGTTCCAACCGCAACTATAATGGGCCTGGTCTACAAGATACACTATAAGACTAAGGTACCCATGTACATGTCAAAATACTTCCCAAAGGTAAGTGAATACCACGACCACAACACCAGAGGAAGCTCAACAAATCATGTTAAACCCAGATTCGGCTCAAACAAGGGACTAAACACGTTTCGCAATTATGCCACATCAATGTGGAACGCCCTACCCAAAGCTGTAAAGGAATGTGAATCCCTACCCACATTCAAAACCGCTCTTAAAGAGCACCTACGGGAGGCTGCAATTCGAAACTGGCCACCGTAAATGTCCAAACCCCCCCACCCCCACCCCCTCCTAATAGACAGTCTCCTCCACACCGCATGTATATATTCTCTCCCCACCGTATGTATATTTCTCTCCCACCCACCCACCCCCTCCTAATGTACAGTCTCCTCCCCACCGTATGTATATATTCTCTCCCCACCGTATGTATATTTCTCTCCCACCCACTCACCCCCTCCTAATGTACAGTCCCCTCCCCATCATATGTATATACTCTGTCAGGATCTATAGGTACTCTATATTTGCATATCGTCACAAATGTAACAGTACTACATACCTGTATGTCATGTATGTCCCTATGCCATAAATGTCATGTATGTTGTGTATGTCATAAATGTCGCTATGAATTGAAAATGGGGGACCCTGATGTAAACAAGACAAACGTCTTTCTCTGGTCTGCATCCCCTTAACAATTGTGTGTATTGAGCCGTACTGTATTGTACCCATTCTGCAATCTGTTAAATAAAGTTTTCATTCATCATTCATTCAGCTGGTGATGGAGACTGTAGTCCAGTTGCCTGTTGCCTGTGTGCTGCCACTGCCATCTAGTGGAGGACGTCTGCAAGGCGCCCTTCTAGCTGAAATGAATCAGGATTCCCCAGCAAATTTGTTAATTTTACTATAATTCACTAGTTTGCCCAATGATGTAGCTTATAAGAACGACCACTAGCCTACGTTTCAATCGCTCTACCGCTTCCCCCACTACAGAGTAGAAGTTAATGGATTCTGGACTAGATCTTCAACATTACAATCTGATCAGAGTCCATTCTCTTCGGTTCAAATAACAAACTCAGCAAGACCGACGGCTTCTCAGTTACAGTGGGTGACAATATTGTCACAAGGAAAGATGAAATTACATACCTAGGTTCCATCCTAGAGGAAAATCTTTCCTGTGACAAAATGGCATCCAATAAAGTCAACCAACGAACTCGATTCTTGTACCAGATTTCCTCTCTGGTAAACAAGAATACCCTGAAGACTCTGGCAGGAGCACTCATTCAAGGGTACTACGACTATGCTTGCACCTCATGGTACCAAAGCACCGCAAAGGCGCTAAAAACAAAATTACAAACATCTCAAAACAAACTGGTCAGACTACTGCTTGACCTTACTCCTAAAACCCACCTCACCCCTGCCCACTTTGACAACCTAGGATGGCTTAGAGTAGACGACAGAGTACAGCAACTTGCAATGGGCCTGGTCTACAAGATACACTACACGACTATGGTACCCATGTACATGTCAAAAAACTTCCCAAAGGTCAGTGAATACCACAACCACAACACCAGAGGGAGCTCCACAAATCATGTTAAACCCAGATTTGGCTCAAACAAGGGACTAAACACGTTTCACAATTATGCCACATCAATGTGGAACGCCCTACCCAAAGCTGTAAAGGAATGTAAATCACTACCCACTTTCAAAACCACTCTCAAAGAACACCTACGAGAGACTGCAATTCGAAACTGGCCCCTGTAAATTTCCTAACGCAAACCCCCTCCAATGTACAATAAATGTCCTATTAAACCCAATAATACATGAGACCCTCTTCTTGGGACCAAGTAAGGTTTTGTCGATAATCCAATGTACAGTTACCCCCCCCGCCACCCCACCCCACCTTTTACTTAAAGTGCCTTTAAAGCAAGGGGATTACAGTAATGCCCCCAACTGAAATATGTACATATAGTTTAGGATGTTGTGCATCCCTGGGGACAATCACTTTGGATCTTAAATAAACTGTTTCAGATATATAGCTTTAGAAAAAAAAGTGGTTTTGTGGCACAACTTGCCCCCGGTGCGGGGTAAGTTGTGACATTAGAGAGCATACACTGGGGTAAATTGTGCCATTGATAATTTTAAGTAAAACAGATCATTTTAATGTCAAAAGCGGTAAAAGCATCCTGCAGATCTTCATCTCCTTTCCAACCTGACGTATATAGTCTTCCCCTGTTGCACCTCTTTCACTGCTCTTTCCAACTTCTCAAGAGGAGTTGAAACCCTGTCTGTCTTTCGTTTGTATCTGCGTGGCATGATGGATTTTGGTCTAAAATTAAGAATATCACATAGTTTTAGTGATCATATGTAAGAAGAATACAATGTACAATAACAATAAAATACAATAAAGTAATATATATAGTTAATAATTATAAGTTGGGGCAACTTAACAAACAGAACATCTGGCACAACTTAACCCAGGCCCTTTGGCACAAATCACCCCAAGCCTACCATTTTGAAAAAAATTCATCCCCCAGCTGTTTTGATCTAGAATCATGCTAACTGTATAGACTCATGGTGTAGCTTACTAAAGCACTAAAACATGTGTGAACTGTTTTCAAAGTTGTCTATAATTGTTCAAACACAGCAATCAAAAAACCTTGATCATACAAATTTTACTTTAGAGGGCAAAACAATGTTTTTTTTTTTACTTAAATGTGCTTAAATGTGCTTAAATGTGTCTCCCTTCTTTGCAGGTTGAGTGAAATGGATGCCTCTTCAAAGATATGTTGTCACATGACCAACTTCTTCTATGGTTTTCAAGATTTAACAGGGGTGACACTACTTGCCCCTTGGCACAAATTACCCCACTCTCCCTGTCTATCTGTATGTCATGTATGTGATAATATGTTATGATGAATTGAAAATGGGGCACCCTGATGTAAACAAGACGAAAGTCTTTCTCTGGTCTGCATACCCTTAACAATTGTGTGTATTGTACCTATTCTGCAATCTGTTAATACAAATTTTCAATCAATCAAAAAACTCAGACTACCAACGTTCTGTGCCACACTAGCTCACGCTCAGCGTCTCATGCATAATCTCGCTTCAGCGTATGCACACTGAATAAATTTCAAATGTACCTTTAAATGCCAGCATTCATCTGGCCACACCCCCATCCGCTCACCTACATAAGCAGGGATGGGCCACACACTCATCTCCTTCGCAAATTTCATCACAAGCAACGTGTTGCTCATATGCCCACTTGACGTGGAGAAAAATATTGCTCTAAGGAAAGGAAGAATAAGGAGAATACGTTGACATCATATCTTTATTTTCTCTCTCACTATTTTAAAATGAGAAAATACGGCGATATTGTCTTCGTACTGGAGTGTCTGGAAGATGGTGATCATTCCACAAACTCCACTGGTTTTGTATTGGGGGTTCACGCCGCTACATACCTCCCAGCTACAGTCTTCTTGGATGCGGCTGGACGGAGTGAAACCCTCCGGCGGTGCAGGGACTGTAGTGGCGCACCGCTGTTGTGAGAAGCGGTGCGTTCCAGGTTGGGTGAGTAGTGTTTTGCTGGCAGGCTCCACTTGTCTGTTAGTGCTATGGGGACTAATTGACAATGTTATGAAAACCGGCCCCAGGCTAGGGTCCTTTGTTCAGTCTCCTAGACGACAGGAGACCTTGGTCTGAAGCCATTTTAGTTTAACTAGTGGGCCGCGACCATTAACACTGGTGATCCCTGTGTTTTCTGGACGAGTGGATTTCTCTCTGTCCCGTGTTAAGCCCCTTCTTTCATATCCAAATGAGAGTATTCCTTCACGAGGAGATATGTGCATGGATGTGCGATAGCGGCAGATCCATGTTCAAGTCAGCTACACAGGCCAGTTTGGTATTGTGCTGATTCCGTCGGGTGTTGGTAAAATCACCGTTGTAAAGCAGTGTTGACATCTTGTTTCTCTTTTCTCTTAAAAAGTGAGGAGAGGTTCAGAACGGTGGCCTGTCTGGGTGAGTGTTATGTCATTGTATACATGTTCAGGTGATAGCTGCTTAGCTTACGGTTAGTCAGTCAGCTGTTAGCTGCTGCGTTAGCCTGCTGGGATCGCTGCATGGCCTACTTAGGTTGGGCCTGCTGTTAGCCAGTCAGCTGTTAGCTGCGGCGCTAGCATGTCGTGATCACTAGGTAACGTTAGCTTGCTGCTATAGGCCAAGGCCTGGCGCGGGGAGCTTCAGCTCCTCGCGCGCCGCCGCAAGCTCGCTTCTGGTCGCGTGCGCCGTTAGCTCGGCGTCTCGCGAGCAGGGGCAGTAGCGCCCGAACGGTTGGAGCGGCCGTTAGCTTAATGCTACTCTGTTGAACGTGCTTTGATTGTAACATGTTTTACACTCTTGACTACGACGTCATCCTTGACAGGGGATGTTTCGTCGACCCTGCCCTGAGCCAGGACGGCAAGGTTGCGTCAACAAAGAGGACTGTAGTGCGGGTTGGAGCGGCGACGCTGCCCAGTTCGAACAACACAGGAGCGGCTGTGTTCCTACGGTGTCTGTGACTGCACTTCGCTGATCTACGTTCCGGGTAGGACAAGGTTTGACCAGACCTTATAACACGTCTTCTGGTTTTACTTTTCTAAATGTTTTGTGAATAACGATGTTTTCCCAAACGTGTGTTGCTGCAATGCATTTAGGATACGACACGAGTTATGTGTGAACTGTCTTTGTCACTGGCAGTTAGCTTTTCCGTGCAAATCGGGTTGTTGTTACAGATGTGAAAATGATCTGGTTGTTGTGTGAGAAACATCATGGTGTTTATATGTACCGTGTACTCACAACTAAGGTAACTAACCTATGAAGCTATGCTTGGTGACAAGTGAGTAAAAGAATGTTCTTTTCTCAGCCTGTGATGACAATGAACAGTGTGTTCACATATTAACAGGTTTTCCTGTTTTAACTGGCCGTATTGAGGGTAAAATAAGAGGATTGTGTTTTCCCTCCGGTTCCCTGGGGACTTTTTCATCCTCCTATCAGACATGTTGTGCACTAATTTGTGTCTTTTGTGTGGTAGGGATGCGATGTAACCCTTAAGCTTGATTGCTGAGGTTGTGCTAAAACTGCTGGAGAAACTTTATTTTCCTAAAAGAAAAGATGGTTTGGTCGCTGTCGTGTGTGCTTAGCAAGGCCTGTGGCCGATACTAATCGAGAATTATGTATTCTCTCATTGTGAAAAACGGCGTTCCTCTGTTGAGTGTTTTTGCCATTTTTTGTAGGTGATGATGGGTTGTGTGTGTCATGTGACCTACAACTGGGTTGGACTGGCCACAGAAGCACATGTGTATGTTGGACCGGGGCTCTTAGAGCCCTCTCTATTCTGTGTTTTTTCCTTAGTAAAAATCAGATAGCAGGTTAGCTCATGCGCTGTGTGGAGCTGTCAAACGCTTCATAGAGCTGACTATGACTGTGTCATATTCTCTTTTTGTCATTACATCGTATCATGGGTGTGGGGTCGTAAAGGGGTGAACTGGTAACCTTTCCTCTTCTCCTTGTTTCTGTCGGTCAGGGGTACACCCCCTGTCCTTCAAGGTTCCCGTCACGTGGCGGTTCGGCACGTTACGGGGGGGGGGGGGGGGGGGTGAGTTTCCTGGTCCCACGGCCTGGTATATTAGGCGTGTGCACCGCAGGAATTCCCCCACCATAGAGTACGTCACCGTGCGCGTCTCTGTTGGTAGGACTTCCGTGTGCTGTTCAGGTCCATGTGATGGATCTGTTTCAGGGGGGTGGTCAGGGCTCCTCCTCACCAAGCGCCTATTCGGGCCTTCTGTGAGTTCGGACTCCTTCTTCCATGTGAGGGAGCCTCCATCAGAGTACAGAGCCTTCCTCCTCAGATTGTCAAAGTGAGTGGACCCTCTAGAAGGTGTCCTGTTCTATTGTATATGTATTCGATTCAATTCGATTGTTGAGTGTGTATGGGTTCAGTGCCTCTTCCCCGGAGAGCCCTAAAACCAATTTTTTTTACATGGCTCAAGGTGCAATATGTTCTTTTCAATCTGTACAGCTCGCGTGGGAAGTCTCTCTGGGGATCCCCGTCTCCTTCCTATGGGAGGGTGGTGGGATGTAAAAATGTGACAAATTTTTACCCCTGGCTGTGTAGACTGGGATACATACTGTTGATGCTTCCTTCTTTTCTATTCAAAAAGTGTTGGAGTTAGGAAGTGTCACACCCCTCTTGTCGTTCCCCTGGGCGCCTCGGGGATTCAATGACAGGTCTAAATAGCCTGTTCATTGATGGGGGTGTGTCCCGACGCACGTATAGTGCTAGCTCGCTGTAAACAGGCGACTGACTGGCACGCCTTGGTTGCTTGTGGTTGAAACAGCGTTTTTATAAAGCAACTGAGATGGGGGTTTTTCCTCTTCCGACGACCAAATCCCACGACCTGGGTTGGTTTTTCGACGGATTCTCGTTCATGTCTGGGGGGTGATGACGGAATGGATCTGAACATATGTAGAGGGGTCTCACGCCCTTGGGGTGGGCCACCAGGCGCGGTTTGCCCGAACGTCTGGGTGGCGCCTTCTTTTCATGTTAAGATCGACACGCATATCTGCCCTTCTCCTGGAGTAGGCATGTCGGCGTGGTTAGGGCACGGGACTGGTTCTGGTCACGCTGGTCCGGATCAGTTGAACCCGTTGTCCGCCGGGGATGCAGATCTGCTGTTCTGGTACCCTGAGGGACTTGGGCTTTTTTCAGGGGGAAAAATGCTAGGTCGGTCCGGGTGTCACAGGGTTAAGCGCTATGGAGACCCTGGTTGGGTACGTTTTTACTCAGCACTGTCGTAATGGCTTACAGCCATGCCATTCTGTACACGCTCGATCTCGTCGGATCTCGGCCGCTACACAGGCAGTGGTGCAGTCGTGGTCACACGCGGTTACACGCCGTGTTACTAGATGATCAGTACGCGCGCACAAAGATGCGCTCTATCCACATATTACGACTGCACCACTGTACACAGGTTGGTCCTGGTTAGTACTTGATTGGGAGACCGCCTGGGAATACCAAGTACGGTGTGCTTAGGGGCTGGTTCTCCATTCTTTTTCGCTCCTCTCTCACGCATGGCGAAGAGGGGCCTGTTGGGGTGGTCTTTGACCTCCTCTGGTGACCCTGTGCTTCCCGTATCGCCAGGCCCGGTCCGAGGTAATGTTCGTCGACCCGTAGGCCTGGTGTTACAAAGGATCAGATTAAACCGAATATATATATTTATTGATTGATATATATTGCATAGTATTTGTATATCGTTTGATATCCCTTGTATATTCCTTGTACATATACACGGAATATCCCTTTAGCCCAGACCATAATATTTCATTCTCCTATTGGACAGCGGTCCACAGGCGCCAGAGCCATGCCTCCGGAGTCAGGTTCAAAGTCACCGTCAAGACATGTCTGTACAAGCCCGGCCTTGCCCAGGGCTACGAGACAGAAATGAGGTTGGCACTAGTTTGTTCGCCGTGCATATAAATATGGCGCAGGTGAATACAGAAGCACTTAGTCAGAGCGCTTTCACCCGAGGAGACCTAGACGAGAACCGTGTGGACATGTACACTGGATTAATCTACCCGACGACTACATAGCCCTTTGCGGCTGGATTATATTTGTTTGGTCCTGTGATTTATGGAGCGGAGAATCGCCGACGCCTACACGTGTTGGATTTACCCTGTGAGGAGCCAAGTCGAGTCCGCGCCTCAGAGAGCCTGAGGCCGGCTAGCTTTCTTCACTGTGGAGCTACAGTCTACGGAGAACAGCTGTATTCGTCTGTGGATCAAGAGGCTATTGCACCGTCTCCTGTACTTGGAGTCTCCTTAGTCATCGTTGACCAGACTCTCTACTACCGACAGATCCTCTACCCCTGCTGGCTTACAACCGGGGGGACCCTTCCAGTATCTCCCGCTATATATTACTAGTGTACCATAGATATAATTCCCTAAGATTCAGGTTGTATAATTACCTCCTGCGTAACCAGAGAATGGACATTCATTATTGATTTGCCTACGCATATTCCTTTGCCTTATAAGCGCATCCAAAGTAAAATACAGAGAAGTATATTATGTACCTTTTGCTGCAATAAATACTTAATTATTACTTTGTGTGGAACCGATTCAATGTGGGAAGTGTTCATCATATTTATATATCATGTACTGTATGGCCAGTAATTAAAGTACATAAAGCGGTAGTGGTTTAATGATACCATACTTATCAATACAGTCAGGGAATTGTACCCCTCAGTTACACCTGAGTTAACCCTTTTTTGAAAACTGAGACACTTGTACTGCGGTATAGCCGGTGTATACCCGCAGGTGTGTTTTGGAGTTTTTTCTTGAGGGGTTATAGGAACAACCACCGTATTGGGTAACGCCAAGGTGGTTGATTCCCTGGTGTGTTGGAGCAGTGTCAACTCTCGGGTTCACCGGTTGAGGGTGCCCCTGCACGTTCATGACGTCTGCCAATCGTGTCAGCCTTCTCTGCCTCAACCCCTCTGGGTGGGGGTTTTTAAATGGAGGCTTGGTCATGCAACAACGCCAGCATACGCCCCTTCCGCCGGGGCGGCTGTGTTCAGCTGTCCCCTCTGGCGCCTGTCTCGTCCGCAGTCTCCAGGCTAGGGTTAACAGCCTGTTGCCTGGTTTTTCCCCGGTGCGCTGCCTGCTTCCGTTGGTTAACCTTTTTTGTGTGCTTACGGCCATGCTGACTGCCTGTTCTGCAGGGTCAGTGTGCCAGGCGGTGTACTATTGGGGGGACAGGGCCCGCTCGGCTTACGGCCATACCAACCTGAACACGCCCGATCTCGTCCGATCTCGGGAGCTAAGCAGGTTCTGGCCTGGTTAGTACTTGGATGGGATACCGCCTGGGAATACCAGGTGCAGTAACTGAGGGGCCTTTGTCCGAATACGCTGGCGATGTGGGGGGCGGGGCACTACGTGCCCACCTGGTGGGGTCTTGATGCTGGCATCATGGACTTCTCCGGGCCCCCATTCCAGGGAGTCCAGTCCTTTTGGTGGGTCTGGGTCTTCCTTCGCGCTCCGCTGCTACGGCCTTGCCACGGGGTTGGGTTTGCCCTTGACCCCGTGATTCTGGGGGCAGTAACGAGGTTGTTCCTCCGTTCGTTCCCGGGTGGCATGCGGGTTGTGCGTGTGTGTAGTCGTGGGGTCAAGCCACGGTCTGCTCACCCTGTGCGTTGAGTTGCTTGAGTGCCTCTTCGCACGGTCGGGTCCGTCGCCCTCCCGTGAAGCCACCAATAGGGGGGGTGCCCTCCATTAGGGTGGGTCGGGGGGGCTCGGCCCTCCCTGGTCTGATGGTTGTGGGGGGCCTCAGCAGGGTACATTTGTCGAGCTTCTAGCTCCCGCTCAGCTCCTATTATGCATGAGACGCTGAGCGTGAGCTAGTGTGGCACAGAAGGTTAGGTTATAACTATAACCAAGTTCTGTTAACACTAGTGAACGCTCAGCGTCTAGACGCTGCTGCAGGCCCTTGATTTTTCATTGTGATGAAATTTGTTGGGAAGGAGATGAGTGTGTGGCCCATCCCTGCTTATGTAGGTGAGCGGATGGGGGTGTGGCCAGATGAATGCTGGCATTTAAAGGTACATTTGAAATTTATTCAGTGTGCATACGCTGAAGCGAGATTATGCATGAGACGCTGAGCGTTCACTAGTGTTAACAGAACTTGGTTATAGTTATAACCTAACGTTCTATGCTCTGCTTGGTGCCGATTTTGGTGTCAGTTATATTGAAGCCTGTATACAATTTCTAAATATAGCAGCTATCTGAGGAAATATACATCAACCAATATATCAAACGTTAGCTATAGCTAACAAGGCAACACATTGCCGATGATTCTGACATCTGAGGTAATTAACCTGTTTTTAAATGACAGGTCATAAACGAGTAGACTTAAAAAAAAAAAAAAAAAGTACTGTCTACCTGTATGTCATGTATGTTATGATGAATTGAAAATGGGGGACCCTGATGTAAACAAGACGAAAGTCTTTCTCTGGTCTGCATCCCCTTAACAATTGTGTGTATTGAGCCGTATTGTATTGTACCCATTCTGCAATCTGTTAATAAAATGTTCAACCAATCAATCAATCAATCCAATCAATCAATTCAATCAATTCAATCAATCACGGTTGATCTTAAAGTGTCGACACTTGGCACCAACGTGCGCCCACGCGCTACACAGTGACGTCACGACGTGATTGCCAGCGGCGGCAGCGTCGTTGCCGCGGTAAGACTCAAACCAACAGGAGCCACAGATTCAACTAGAACATGGAGTTTCCACCAGCTACACAATACAGCTACGGCTACGGGACACTTGATAAAAGAAACCCGGTTGTTGTAGCTTTCGAAAGAGACATAAATGTGTGTTTAGCATTCGTGAAGGGAGATAGGTCTGCGCCTACCCACGATAACAGCTCGTATGCAAAAGGGTAAGAGTGATAAAACCGTGTCGGTTGGCAGTGGATGTTAAGCTAACTATACTAACGAGTTTTCAGTTACAATATTTGGGAGATAATGTTAACTGCAAATTAAATGTATACGAGCAACCAGTCACGGTAACTGTGTTTTCAACTCGACTTATAAGTTATAATAAAATAGCTAGTTAAGTTGTTAACGTTGTCGGTTAACTTCTAGCTATAGCTAAATGAGTGAAATCGATTAAGGTTAGTTACTGTTGAGCTTTGCAGGTTCCCTTGCGTTGCATATAGAAGAAAAGACACGTTGTCCAAGGAGATATCTTTAGCCTGTCGCTTATTTATTGGTAGCACAGCGTCACCGCATCACACGGCGAGACAGGTATAAAACATGTGGAGACATGTACCTGCACACAGGGGCGTAGCTGGGGGGGGTAGCTTAGGATGATTCCAAGGGCCCAGCACTGGGGGGGGGGGGGGCCCAACATTTTTTTTTTTTTTTTTTTTTTACTAGACATCACTCGGGTGTATTATTGATGCTCTCATTGATACTATGTTTCTTTCTGAAGTGTGTGTGTGTGTGTGTGTGTGTGTGTGTGTGTGTGTGTGTGTGTGTGTGTGTGTGTGTGTGTGTGTGTGTGTGTGTGTGTGTGTGTGTGTGTGTGTGTGTGTGTGTGTGTGTGTGTGTGTGTGTGTGTGTGTGAGAGATATATATAGAGAGAGGGGGGGCTTTGGTAGAATATTGCACTGGTCCATTCATTGAAGATGAACGCAATGCGACATCCTTTACTAGGCTCACCCACCAACAGTGCAGGTGCTGAACTGCTGATCCGAATGTATAGGTGAAAACCATATTATGCGTTTTCATCAATAAAAAAATGGCCAAAAAAAATCCTGGGGGCCTACAAATACATACTTTCATGGGGCCCAGAATCTGGAGCTACACCCCTGCCTGCACACATACCTAAAGACCACACTTCCGCTCACGCGGTCATATGTGATACGATGACGTCATACGTGCATCCTTTCAGTATAGCGCTTCGGCGCTTCCCAGTGGTATAAATGAGTACTGCATATATATATTATATATACATTCAGTAATGCACATTCACCTGAGTACATATAATACATATCTCGTAACAGTTACACACAGTAACGTTAAGTTACCTAAACATTAACGTTGCGAGCGTCGTTGAGCAGTCAGTGGCGTCACATGGCTCCAGGCAGAGACTAGTCTACAGGTGGAGGAGTTTCCTCAGCTCTGTGAATGAATTAATGAATGAAAACTTTATTTAACAGATTGCAGAATGGGTACATACAGCTCAATACACACAATTGTTAAGGGGATGCAGACCAGAGAAAGATGTTTGTCTAGCTTTACCCAGATATAATTGTAATATAGCTTTACCCAAGGATAATAGTAATAGAGCTCTACTAGTACCCATATAATCATCCATTACTATTCAGATGGAATAAATGATAAGAGGGGAGTCTTTTCCTTTAGATTCTTCTTCTGTCCTGCACCTTGCACAATTTCGTTGGATCCGTGGAATCTAATATTTGTCCTACCGTCATCGAATTGCAAGCCAATAGTAAATTGTGGTGGAATCCCCCTTTAATCTTGACGTCTTTGATTTTGTACTATAGGGCCAAATCCCTGGTGGAAATATGGAGAGAATACAAAACTCAAACTGCCCTCCAGGTTGTTCGAGGAACACATGCTTCAAATCGCAGATCGCCTGGTTGGACTAAAGGTACCTGGCAACCAGTACAGTAACATTACTGTAGAAACTGTATCCTGTGCTGTTCACTAGTAACACTACTGTATCCTGTGCTGTTCACTAGTAACACTACTGTAGAAACTGTATCCTGTGCTGTTCACTAGTAACACTACTGTAGAAACTGTATCCTGTGCTGTTCACTAGTAACACTATACTGTAGAAACTGTATCCTGTGCTGTTCACTAGTAACACTACTGTATCCTGTGCTGTTCACTAGTAACACTACTGTATCCTGTGCTGTTCACTAGTAACACTACTGTAGAAACTGTATCCTGTGTGCTGTTCACTAGTAACACTACTGTATCCTGTGCTGTTCACTAGTAACACTACTGTATCCTGTGCTGTTCACTAGTAACACTACTGTAGAAACTGTATCCTGTGCTGTCCACTAGTAACATTACTGTAGAAACTGTATCCTGTGCTGTTCACTAGTAACACTATACTGTAGAAACTGTATCCTGTGTGCTGTTCACTAGTAACACTATACTGTAGAAACTGTATCCTGTGCTGTTCACTAGTAACACTATACTGTAGAAACTGTATCCTGTGCTGTTCACTAGTAACACTATACTGTAGAAACTGTATTATGTGCTGTTCACTAGTAACACTATACTGTAGAAACTGTATCCTGTGCTGTTCACTAGTAACACTATACTGTAGAAACTGTATTATGTGCTGTTCACTAGTAACACTATACTGTAGAAACTGTATTATGTGCTGTTCACTAGTAACACTATACTGTAGAAACTGTATCCTGTGCTGTTCACTATAGTAACACTACTGTAGAAACTGTATCCTGTGCTGTTCACTAGTAACACTATACTGTAGAAACTGTATTCTGTGCTGTTCACTAGTAACACTATACTGTAGAAACTGTATCCTGTGCTGTTCACTAGTAACACTATACTGTAGAAACTGTATCCTGTGCTGTTCACTAGTAACACTACTGTATTCTGTGCTGTTCACTAGTAACACTACTGTAGAAACTGTATCCTGTGCTGTTCACTAGTAACACTACTGTATCCTGTGCTGTTCACTAGTAACACTACTGTATCCTGTGCTGTTCACTAGTAACACTACTGTATTCTGTGCTGTTCACTAGTAACACTACTGTAGAAACTGTATCCTGTGCTGTTCACTAGTAACACTACTGTATCCTGTGCTGTTCACTAGTAACACTACTGTATCATGTGCTGTTCACTAGTAACACTACTGTATTCTGTGCTGTTCACTAGTAACACTACTGTAGAAACTGTATCCTGTGCTGTTCACTAGTAACACTACTGTATTCTGTGCTGTTCACTAGTAACACTATACTGTAGAAACTGTATTCTGTGCTGTTCACTAGTAACACTATACTGTAGAAACTGTATTCTGTGCTGTTCACTAGTAACACTATACTGTAGAAACTGTATCCTGTGCTGTTCACTAGTAACACTACTGTAGAAACTGTATCCTGTGCTGTTCACTAGTAACACTACTGTAGAAACTGTATCCTGTGCTGTTAACTAGTAACATTACTGTAGAAACTGTATCCTGTGCTGTTCACTAGTAACACTATACTGTAGAAACTGTATCCTGTGCTGTTCACTAGTAACATTACTGTAGAAACTGTATCATGTGCTGTTCACTAGTAACACTACTGTAGAAACTGTATTCTGTGCTGTTCACTAGTAACACTATACTGTATAAACTGTATCCTGTGCTGTTCACTAGTAACACTATACTGTATAAACTGTATTCTGTGCTGTTCACTAGTAACATTACTGTAGAAACTGTATCCTGTGCTGTTCACTTGTAACACTACTGTATTCTGTGCTGTTCACTAGTAACACTACTGTATAAACTGTATTCTGTGCTGTTCACTAGTAACACTATACTGTAGAAACGTTAGGTTATGACTATAACCAAGTTCTGTTAGTTAGGGGCGATGCTTGGCATCGCTACTGCACTATCTCGCGTACGTGCACGCGTACTGAATAAACCACAAATGTACCTCTAATACCAGTATTAGTCTGACCACACCCCTCATCAGCTTACCTTCATAAGCAGGTGTGTGGTCACCTGCTCTCCTCCTTCCCAAGCTTTCACCACAAGGTGAGGACAAGGGCTGCAGCGGCCGTCCGATGCCAAGCATCGCCCCTAACTAACAGAACTTGGTTATAGTCATAACCTAACGTTCTGTATCGTTAGTGGCTTAGCTTGGCATCGCTACTGCACAAGGGAGGCCAAGCGGAGCCACTTGGCTGACAAATACACCCCGCTGACAGCCCCCCAAAACCATCAGAACAGGGAGGGCCGAGCCCCCCCGACCCCCCCTAATGGAGGGTAGCCCCCCTATTAGGGACGTCACGGGAGGGCGACGGACCCGACCGTGCGAAGAGGCACTCAAGCAACTCAACGCACAGGGTGAGCAGACCGTGGCTTGACCCCACGACTACACACACGCACAACCCGCATGCCACCCGGGAACGAACGGAGGAACAACCTCGTTACTGCCCCCAGAATCACGGGGTCAAGGGCAAACCCAACCCCGTGGCAAGGCCGTAGCAGCGGAGCACGAAGGAAGACCCAGACCCACCAAAAGGACTGGACTCCCTAGAATGGGGGCCCGGAGAAGTCCATGATGCCAGCATCAAGACCCCACCAGGTGGGCACGTAGTGCCCCGCCCCCCACATCGCCAGCGTATTCGGACAAAGGCCCCTCAGTTACTGCACCTGGTATTCCCAGGCGGAACCAACCAGGCCAGAACCTGCCCAGCTTCCGAGATCGGACGAGATCGGGCGTGTTCAGGTCGGTATGGCCGTAAGCCGAGCGGGCCCCGTCCCCCCAATAGTACACCGCCTGGCACACTGACCCTGCAGAATAGGCAGTCAGCATGGCCGTAAGCACACAAAAAAGGTTAACCAACGGAAGCAGGCAGCGCACCGGGGAAAAACCAGGCAACAGGCCGTTAACCCTAGCCTGGAGACTGCGGACGAGACAGGCGCCAGAGGGGACAGCTGAACACAGCCGCCCCGGCGGAAGGAGCGTAAGCTGGCGGTGTTGCATGACCAAGCCTCCATTTAACAACCCCCACCCAGAGGGGTCGAGGCAGAGAAGGCTGACACGATTGGCAGACGTCATGAACGTGCAGGGGCACCCTCAAACGGTGAACCCGGGAGTTGACACTGCTCCAACACACCAGGGAATCAACCACCTCGGTGTTACCCAATGCGGTGGTTGTTCCTATAACCCCTCAAGAAAAAACTCCAAAACACACCTGCGGGTATACACCGGCTATACCGCAGTACAAGTGTTTCAGTTTCCAAAAAGGGTTAACCCAGGCCTACGGGTCGCAAACATCACGTCGGACCGGGCCTGGCGGTACGGGAAGCACAGGGTCACCAGAGGAGGTCAAAAAACCACCCCCACAGGCCCCTCTTCGCCATGCGTGAGAGAGGAGCGAAAAATAATGGAGAACCAGCCCCTAAGCACACCGTACCTGGTATTCCCCGGCGGTCTCCCAACCAAGTACTAACCAGGACCAACCTGTGTAGCGGCCGAGATCCGACGAGATCGAGCGCGTACAGAATGGCATGGCTGTAAGCCATGACGACAGTGCTGAGTAAAAACATACCCAACCAGGGTCTCCATAGCGCTTAACCCTGTGACACCCAGACCGACCTGGCATTTTTCCCCCTGAAAAAAGCCCAAGTCCCTCAGGGTACCAGAACAGCAGATCTGCATCCCCGGCGGACAACGGGTTCAACTGATCTGGACCAGCGTGACCAGAACCAGTCCCGTGCCCTAACCACGCCGACATGCCTACTCCAGGAGAAGGGCAGATATGCGTGTTGATCTCAACATGAAAAGAAGGCGCCACCCAGACGTTCGGACGAACCGCGCCTGGTGGCCCACCCCAAGGGCGTGAGACCCCACTACATATGTTCAGATCCATCCCGTCATCATCCCCCAGACATGAACGAGAATCCGTCGACAACCCACCCAGGTCATGGGATGTGGTCGCCGGAAGAGGAAAAACCCCCATCTCAGTTGCTTTATAAAAACGCTGTTTCAACCACAAGCAACCAAGGCGTGCCAGTCAATCGCCTGTTTACAGCGAGCTAGCACTATACGTGCGTCGGGACACACCCCCATCAATGAACAGGCTATTTAG
Organism: Notolepis coatsorum; assembly: GCF_963971535.1. NCBI lineage: Eukaryota > Metazoa > Chordata > Actinopteri > Aulopiformes > Paralepididae > Notolepis > Notolepis coatsorum. Next base: position 13,474,664 of record NC_140177.1, read on the forward strand.
ACCTGTCATTGAATCCCCAAGGCGCCCAGGGGAACGACAAGAGGGGTGTGACACTCCCTAACTCCAACACTTCTGGAATAGAAAGAAGGAAGCATCAACAGTATGTATCCCAGTCTACACAGCCGGGGTAAAAAATGTTCACATTTTTACATCCCACCACCCTCCCATAGGAAAGAGACGGGGATCCCCAGAGAGACTTCCCACGCGAGCTGTACAGATTGAAAAGAATATATTGCACCTTGAGCCATGTAAAAAACTGGTTTTAGGGCCTCCGGGGAAGAGGCACCGAACCCATACACACTCAATAAACGAATTTAATCGAATATACATACAATAGAAAAGGACCCTTCTAGAGGGTCCACTCACTTTGACAATCTGAGGAGGAAGGCTCTGTACTCTGATGGAGGCTTCCTCACATGGAAGAAGGAGTCCGAACTCACAGAAGGCCTGAGTAGGCGCTTGGTGAGGAGGAGCCCTGACCACCCCCCCTGAAAACAGATCCATCACATGGACCTGAACAGCACACGGAAGTCCTACCAACAGAGACGCGCACGGTGACGTACTCTATGGCGGGGGAATTCCTGCGGTGCACACGCCCAATATACCAGGCCGTGGGACCAGGAACTCCCTCCCCCCCCCCCCCCCCCCCCCCCCGTAACGTGCCGAACCGCCACGTGACGGGAACCTTGAAGGACAGGGGGTGTACCCCTGACCGACAGAACAATGGGGAGAGGAAAGGTTACCAGTTCACCCCTTTACGACCCCACACCCATGATACGACATAACGACAAAAAGAGAACATGACACAGTCATAGTCAGCTCTATGAAGCGTTTCACAGCTCCACACAGCGCACGAGCTAACCTGCTATCTGATTTTTACTAAGGAAAAACACAGAATAGAGAGGGCTCTAAGAACCCCGGTCCAACATACACATGTGCTTCTGTGGCCAGTACAACCCAGTTGTAGGTCACATGACACACACAACCCATCATCACCTACAAAAAATGGCAAAAACACTCAACAGAGGAACGCCGTTTTTTTCACAATGAGAGAATACATCATTCTTGATTAGTATCGACCACAGGCCTTGCTAAGCACACATGACAGCAACCAAACCAATTTCCCTTTAGGAAATAAGTTTCTCCAGCAGATTTAGCACAACCTCAGCAATCAAGCTAAGAGTTACATCGTATCCCTACCACACAAAAGACACAATTAATGCACAACATGTCTGATAGGAGGTGATAAAGTCCCCAGGGAACCGGGGGGGGAAACACAATCCTCCTATTTTACCCTCAATACGGCCAGTTAAAACAGGAAAACCTGTTAATGTGTGAACTCACTGTTCATTGTCATTACAGTCTGAGAAAGAACATTCTTTTACTCACTTGTCACCAAGCATAGCTTCATAGGTTAGTTGCCTTAGTAGTGAGTACACGGTACACATCACCATGATGTTCCTCACACAACAACCAGATCAATACATCACGATCTGCACGGAGAAGCTAACTGCCAGTGACAAAAACAGCTCACACATAACCCGCAACGTATCCCAAATGCATTGCAACAACACACGTTTTGGGAAAAAACCGTTATTCACAATACATTTAGCAAAGTAAAACCAGAAGACGTGTTATGAGGTCTGGCCAACCCCGTACCTACCCGGAACGCAGATCAGCGAAGTGCAGTCACAAGACACCGTAGAACACAGCCGTCCTGTGTTGTTCGATCCGGGCAGCGTCGCCGCTCCCCAGTCGCTACAGTCCTCTTTGTTGACGCAATCCCCGTCCAGGCACAGGGCAGGGTCGACGAACATCCCCTGTCAAGGATGACGTCGTGGTCAAGAGTGTAAAACATGTTAAAATCAAAGCACGTTCAACAGAATAGCATCAAGCTAACGGCTGCTCCAACCGTTCGGGTGCTATTGCTTCCGCTCGCGAGACGCCGATCTAACGACGCACGCGACCAGAAGCGAGCTCCCGGCGGCGCGCGAGAAGCTAAGCTACCCCGCGCCAGGCCACTGACCGGCTAACCGTAAGCCATGAACATGTAAACAATGACATAACACTCACCCAGACAGGCCGCCGTTCTGAACCCCTCCTCACTTTTTAAGAGAAAAGAGAAAACAAGACGTCAACACCGCTTCACAACGGTGACATTACCACGTCCGGCGGAATCAGCACAGTACCAACTGGCCTGTATAGCTGACTTTGAACATGAATCTGCCGCTATCGCACATTACATGCACATATCCCCTCGTGAAGGAATACTCTCATTTGGATATGAAAGATGGGGTCTTAACACGGTGACAGAGAGAATCCACTCGTCCAGAACACACAGGGATCACCAGTGTCAATGGTCGCGGCCCACTAGTTAAAACTATAATGGTCGCCAGACCAAGGCCTTCTGTCGCCTAGGCGGCTAAACAAAGGACCCTAGCCTGGGGCCTGTTTCCATAAACTTTGTCAAGTAGCCCCCATAGCACTAACAGACAAGTGGAGCCCGCCAGCAAACACTACTCACCCAACCTGGAACGCACCGCTCCTCACAACAGCGGCATGTCCGACAGTTCAGCTGTGGCCTGACAGGTTTCACCCCAACAAACACAGCAAGGAACTGCAGTTGAGAAGCATGCAGCGGCGTGCTCCCAATACGAAAACCGGTGGAGGGTTTTTAGAATGATCATCATCTTCTAGACACTCCAGTACGAAGACAATATCGCCGTATTTTCTCGAAAATAGTGAGAGAGAAAATAAAGATATGATGTCAACGTATCCTTGTTTCCCAAGCTGTTCCTAATCCAACTTCTTCCATCATGGTGTCAAGTGTGGGGATCTACCGAGGCACTTCTTCCTTGTGGTGAAAGCGAGAAGGAGGAGAGCAGGTGACCACACACCTGCTTATGAAGGTAAGCTGATGAGGGGTGTGGTCAGACTAATACTGGTATTAGAGGTACATTTGTGGTTTATTCAGTACGCGTGCACGTACGCGAGATAGTGCAGTAGCGATGCCAAGCTAAGCCACTAACGATACAGAACTGTATCCTGTGCTGTTCACTAGTAACATTATACTGTAGAAACTGTATCCATGTCTCTATAGTGGAGTGAGGCTGTAGATCTGGGGTAGGTTTAGATCATTGATGTATTGGATCACTGACATAGGTCTATATAATATATAATATAATATAATTAGGGCTGTCAAAGTTAATGCTTTATTTGAAATGATTGAAAGCGTTAAAAAAAATCATCTAGATTAATCTATCGAGTGAAACATTGGTAGCACTTTATAATAACACCCTGTTATAATACATTTATAAGGTATTTGTAGATAATGAACTAATCATGAACAAACCATTTATATACATTCATAAATGATTATTAAATCATTTATAACTATATTTGTATAACATTTACAGATTAGTTCTACATTATTTATAACTCATTATCAACATTGTTTGTACTTGATTTGTTCATCATTAAATAATGTTGTTTAATGTGTAGTAACACATTTGTAGATGCTTTGAAAAATGGATATGAAAAAACTACTATAGTGTATCTCCATTTATTTTTCATGTTCAACGAATGATTTGTTAAGACATTCATAAAACATTTATAAATCATTTGCAGATGCTATCGTGGGGGCCAATCTAAAGTGAAGCCTATTCATTATTAACAAGTGTCTAATACAGTTAATTATTTGTTTACTTTTTCATCACATGTTACAAATGTTGTAGCCAGCTTTCGGATACACCCTTCTTTGTGACATCAAACAGTGACAGAATTAGGACTAAAGATAAATGCAATTTTATTAACATATAAAATACATGTGCATGACATATAGTGTGACGTCGGGGGGCACTAGGACCCAGGAGTACCCTGGCCAGGTATTGAAGAGTATCTAGAGAGGAAGTCTCACGCGAGCGAGACTTGACGTCACGTGTGTTGCCGTCTGTTTGAATGGAAGCACAAGTTATCCGTGCTGCGTCTATACTTTCGCTTTTCAGGTATGAGCAGGTTAAACACCTTTTTTTGTTGGTAAATCTATTCCATCATTTCCGACCTACAAACAACTCTTATATGTTGTGTAGACGTTCGTGTAGATGTGGTGGCCGCTAACGTTACATTTGTTCCTCATGCACCTTTTTGAAAATCATCTGACATGAAGATGGAACACATTTTGTTGTTAATATGATTTATATTACTGGTAGTTCACAAGACATTATCGCCCTCTAAGCCAATCTGCACTTTAACATAGGCCTGGGTTGTTTTTATTTCTGTTAGCGCCATGGATATAAGAAAGAGGTCTTTAAAGCTGAGTCAATGTTGATGGTTTTGTTGAACATTTGTATTTCACAGGAGAGAAACTGTATTCAAAGATCAAAGAAAGCTATTAAAATTGTCTTTGAATGAATCTAAATATACTTTCTTTAATGTGTTGATTCTACATTAATTCCATGATTTTACTAAAGTAAATATCTGTTACAAGTTTCGCTCTTAAGTAGAAAAATGCGATTTATAATCTAGATTAATTACAGAAAATTGTGAGATTAATTAGTAAATATATATATATATATTTTTTTATTGGTCTTTTTCCCCATCCATTTTCCTCCGATTTTCTCCCATCCCAATGTTTTAGTCGTATGCCAATTCCCAGTCCCTTCCTGGTCGCTGCGCTTTACCCCCCACAGTCAGATCATTTTGGGAGAGTGGAGGCTACCACGTGCTTCCTCCGACACACGTCCAGCCAATCACCGCTTCTTTTCACCTGGCAGCGCGGATTCTCATTGAGAGGGCGTAGCGTGTGGGAGGACCACACTATCCCCCTCACGTCCAATCCGCGCTTAGCAGGCGCCCCGACCGAACTGTAGGAGTCGCTGTTTACAACGACCCGGACCCACCCCGCCAGCTTCTCCCACCCTCTGATACAGCCAATTGTATCAGTGCAGACGGCCAGCCAAGCTGGTGACAACCCCGGAGCTGTGAGCTGGATTCGAACAGGCGAACCAAGCTCACAGCTCCGGGGCTGGTGACGAACGCAATCTCCGCTCGACCACCTAACCGCCTATTAGTAAATATTTTGTAATCTATTGACAGCACTAAATATAATATATAAATTATATGTATAAAATATATAAATAGGGCCGCTGGGTAGAGCAGTGGACTAAGCACTCGCTACCACCGCAGAGACTCTGGGATTGAATCCAGCTGTCAGCAGTACCTCCGGCTTGGTCAGTCATCCATACTAATACAATTGGCAGTGTTAGCGGGTGGGAAGCTGGTGGGGTATGTGTCCTGGTCGTGTGAATGCTTTACCCAACGCAGTTGTGTTTCCGCGTCTCTGATTGGCCAGGTCATTTCTGGTCATGTGACATGTACGCCCAATCGTGGGACCGCAAGTGTCTACACTGGTTAAGCTTAGGCGGTCTTTCGAAGTTGGTTAAGGTTAGAGTTTGTCTTAAAGTATGGCGATAGAACGCCTGCCCTTCTTTCGACGGTTAAGCGTAGGCACTCTTTCGAAGTTGGTTAAGGTTAGAGTTTGTCTTAGAGCATGGCGATAGAACGCCAGGTAATTTGCAGGCTGTTAGACCCGGAAATAGGCGCAGAACTTGCTGTCCCACGATTGGCGCACATGTCACATGACCTCGCCAATCAGAGCGCAAAACTCGTACGCGGAAACACAACTGCGTTGGGTAAAGCATACATGCGTCCTGGTCGTTGTAAACTGCGACTCCTACTGGTCGGTCGGGGCGCCTGTTCAGCAGGGAGGGGATCGGGGGGGAAATAGCGTGAACCTCTGCACGCGTTACATTCCCCCAGTGAGAGTCCTCGCTGTCAGGTGAAAAGAAGCGGCTGGCGACTCCACATGTATCGAAGGAGGCATGTCGTAGTTCTACACCCTCCCCAGGCTGACAGTGGGGCAATGCGCACAATGACCAGGAAGGGAATTGGCAAATGACTAAATTGGGATGGGTGAAAAATACAGAAATCCCAAAAATAAATATAATACAAAATTATATATATAAATAAAGGTTACTTACTTACGTCCTCCTATGAAATCCTTCCCCTAGACTCGGTTTGGAGGAAGGATATCCCAAACTTGGAAGTAGATTTTGATTGGGATGAAGTCTGGGCAAACGTACGGCTATCATCACGTAACCCAGATCACCAACAGATTAACCTTAACTTTGTTCATAGGACTTACCTGACTCCTAGATGTTTGCACCTAATGGGGCTCAGACAAGACCCTCGATGCTCCTTATGTTTAAACGGTGATCTTGGTACATTTATGCATATGTATTGGGAATGCCCTCCTGTTAAGATATTCTGGGAAAAAGTAACCACTCAATTATCAGAATTTTTATCTCTGACCATACCTATACTGCCTTCTGTATTGTTGTTGAATGATGTTTCTCAGTTATCAACCTCTGTACATGTAAAAAGACTAATTTTGTCCGGTCTTACGGCTGCCAAAAAGTTGATAGCGTCACGCTAGATTCAACCGGATAAAATGTGCCGGAAGGTGTGGGTTCTTACCTATCTCGATGTGATTTATCTAGAGATATCTACTGCACAAATTTTAGGTGTTAATGAAGCCAGCATAGCAATCTGGTTAGCTGTGGTGGAGAAGATAAAGGGAAGCATATGAACTTGTAATTTCTGATGTTAAATGGAATAGTGGATGTATAGTCCAAGAGGGGGTCCTGAGGGGGGGGGGGGTGGAGGGGCAGGGAAGGGGAAGGAAAGAGCGAGGAAGAGCGTGCAAGAGCACATGTATTGTATTGTATTGTATTTATTATTTTTATGTCTTTTAATCTACATTTATTTTTATTTAATTACTGGACTGTCATTATTGTTATTATTATTTCTGTCATTGTCCTGTGATTTATCATTGATTTTTACTGTTACTGTATTGTTTGTCTAGTTTTATGTTAAAAAAGGGAAAATAAAAAATATTTGTTAAAAAAAAGATGTGCCTGTCAATGTTCTTGTGTCCAATATAACCTAACCCAATAACCTTTATTCATAAATATGTAATATCTGCCTGTCAATGTCCTTGTGTTTATTATTGATAATGGGTCACAGTAAATGTACCCATTCTTCAGTTTGTGGAATAGGATTGACAGGACTGAGGTGAACTCCCTTCAGAACACAGTAAATAACGTCTATATCACAGTCATTTACAAGCTGTACACCAACAGGGGAGTGAAGGCCGCAGCCATAACTGAATTCAAGAGACAATGTGAGGCTGTGAGCAGGTTCTATTTAACCTACTCATGTACTCTTCAGACTCAATCAATAGACAATATAAGGTCTATACAATTATTTGTTCATAATTCACTAAAAGTAATTTCCTGTTCCACTACCCATGCAGTTACTACTGTTTGCCTGAATTGCCTCCGTGGGGCAGTGTAATCAAAGGTTATTAAATGACCGATGAATCAACAGTGTGGCGTGGAAAGATCCTAACCTGTCCTCTGTCTGCCCTGCAGCGCCCCCAGCTGGCCATGTGGCAGGGCTACGGCCGGCTGCTCGAGCTCTTCAGTCCCGCCCCGTCAGCTTCTGTGACGTCACTGACACACATCACTACCTGACCTGCTACTTCCCTCAAGGCTTTGAATCAGATCACCACCTGCTCAACACCAAGGTACACTGCGCTCAGTGCGTGCGCACGTGTGTGTTTGTGTCAGTGTGTCTGTGTCTGTGTCTGAACTTTGTGCTGAAGACACAAAGCTTCTTATCCTCATCATAACAAAGACTTCTGTAAAGAAACAGAACAAGAGGCTTGGTGTTTTCAGTCAAAATGGACAGACTTTAGGGGCGGTCGGATGGCGTAGCGGAGATTGTGCTCGTCACCAATGCAAGAGGCTGCGGTCTCGACTCCCGGAGTCAGCATTGCCTGCGGCTTGGGCCGATCGTCATACTAACTCGTTTGGCTGAGTTAGCGGGAGGGAAGTCGTGGGTGGTAATCTGGCGTTGTGGACAGCGACGCCTACAGGTCAGGTCTGGGTGCCTGCTCAGCGAAAGGCAGGAAGTGGTGAAGGCAGCGTGACCTCCCACGCGTTACACTTCACCAATGAGAGTCCTCGCTGCCAGGTGAAAAGAGAGCCGCTGGCTGTCTCCGCATGTGTCGGAGGAAGCATGTGGTAGACTTCAGGGTTCCCTTGTACCGACCAGTAGGCGGAACATGCGCACAACAACCAGGTAGGGGAGGGGGGGAATTGGCATAACGACTAAATTGGGATGGGGAGAAAAGCATAGAAAATCAGGCGGAGAAAAAGAGGATTACATTTTTTTTTTTAAATAAAACAAATAAAATGGACAGACTTTAAAAGCTAATAAGATAAGAAGAATCTGACTGTCCTTTATTGATCCCTTTGGGGAAATTCGGGCATCATAGCAGCACAGGGGAGGTGGGGGGGGGGGGTATACATAAATAGATCTGAATATAAAAAGATGCTGTATGCCCTCAGTGTTTCCCACAGGATTTTGTGAGACTGTGGTGGTGGGTGAACCTCGGGCCCTGGTGCAAAATAAAGAGGCTAGATCTATGATAAACTTTGTGCTCAAAACACAAAATCGACTACTAGAGCATACATTTGAGTCATCAAAGAAATGAAGCCAAAGTGGTTACCTGTGCTGAACTGGTTTATTTTTTTTTAGAAAATAAAATATACTGGATTACTATTACAACTACTACCACTGCCAATACTACTGATACATCCATATTGGCAAACTTAATATTTAAAAAAAAACGTCATTTTTTTCTTTTTATTATTATAATTTTTTGTTCATTATAAAACTGTGGCGGGGCCAATTAGACTGTGCGGGCCGCCACATTCTAGGTAATTAATGGGAAACACTGCCTATCAGTTATATTATATGTTACAATAAATGTAGGCAATAAAGAATTTGAATTCTGAATATATGAGTACGGGTAAAAGTAAACAGTATACTGTGGAATATATGTATGAACTACGCCCCCTTCCTCCCCTCCCCTTCCCCCACTCCCCCCATTGTTCACCTGTTACTTAACTGCTCCCCCAACTGGGGAACGTGATCTTTTTACCTGACTGACGGAGCTGGTCTGTTTAGGTAAGATCGGTAAGATCTCCAGCCATACTCTCTATTGTTGTATTGATTTGATTTGATCTGGTTAATAAACCTTATTATCTGGACCCTCTGAGTGAGCAAGTCATTTGACTCTATTCCTATTTGAATACTATTATTATCCTACAATTTGGCGTCGCGAATTTCGAATTTTGTGCAGACTGATCTGTTCTCAGGTGTAGAGAGAAAAGGATTAGTTTAGGCCGGCCGGTATCTGGAACACATTGGTGTGATCCCCACTTCTCTCTGCACAAGGTGAGCATTTACTGTGTGTTTTAATATTCGAGACTATGGCTGGACAATAGAATAAAGTGTGTTGAATATCTGGGCTGTATTGGGATTCGTTACGGGGGAAACGCGTGTACTCCGGTCCTATATCAGGAGGTTCTGGTAAGATTTGCTATAGGTTGAAGTGCTATTCCTGGTCGAGTCGGGGCCGACCAAAAGCTAAGGCACACAAAGGTTGTCAACAAAGGAAGATACGTGAGCTTATTAGAGTGATATCATTGGAAAACGCGACTCTCTTAGAAACTATTCTATGATTCTTGTGGCAAAGAGGCGGGACGCTAGGACCGAGAAGCTGTTATAATCTAATTAGATTTAACAGAGTAACGATATATATTCATAGATACAACCTTAAACTAAGCTCACTCTTCCATTCCTGAAAACGATATATTTGGATTAAATTAATCAATTAATCATACAGAGAGCGGGAAGGAAACTAGCGGTGCCTCGACAGTACGTAAATGTACATTTAACGGGACATTAATCGCTGGTTGAAGGGACCGAGACTATGATTAAAAGGTATATATAATCTAATATATCGCTATTAAATTTCGAAGTTCAGGATTCGGTCGTTATGCTTTAATAACGGTGTATAGGTATATCAAGGGTATAAATGCCTTATCGCAGCAGGGTGCTGGGCGATTAAACGAACAGCGATCCAATACAGACCAGGTATATACACACGTTAACTTTTATGTATTTTCGTTTGTTTGTCTGTTTGAGTCTTGTTTGTGTGTGCACAGTATTATAACCCGCTGAGGTGTTTATTGAGTTAAGAACGAACCGGCTGATATCGCAAAGCATTGAGTTAACGTTATACGTTATACGTTATACAAGGAAGCCAGGAAAGTGATTTCCGGTAGTGATTTCCGGTTGGGAATTGTAGTTTTGGTTCCACTTCCGGTTTCACGATAGGTAATGATAACGGCGCTATAAATTACATAGTGATAACGATACATAAAGTAATTGGAATAATATGTATAAGGATTCAACATCTAAATTAGGTATAGCAGTATACAACTGAAATACATATATCTTAGAATCAGACCTAAAAAAATTAACTTTGACTTGAATGAATACCTAAATTGGTTCTCTAGAACAATATAGATTGCTACAGTTAATAAGCTATAATTAAGATACCAAGTATATAAAATAAGTTATAATTAAGATACCAAATATATAAGATTCAGTGTCTGGTCTCCACCTTATATACAATTATTTAGTTATAACTAAAAATAGGGCATATGTTCTAGTTTTTTTGTCTGTCTATCTCTGTCTGTCTATTTCTCTCTCTCTCTCTTTCCTCCTCACTGTTTACCAGTCTGATCATATCAGGGACGTTACATCGAGGGCAACGCGGGGCATATAGCTGGTATCATGGGGCGTTCACTAAGCAAAAATGACGTTACCGGCAACTCTCCGTGCGACTTCATGCTAACAAAATATGGACCTATAGCTGTAAAATATTTGGGATTGTGGTCAAAATGGACAAAAAACAACTGGCCAGTCCTAGGGTGTTTTCATAACGGGAAACTTAGAGCCGTACGCGAAAGTTTCCGTGAACGTGCCAGATCGTTTACCGTGAGAAAACAAAGTCGTATCGAACATGCATTGGTTTTGTGGCAATGTGAAATTGATTTGAGAAATATGACACGTTTAAAAGAAGAGGCGGAAAAAAGTATTATAACGCAGTCTCAAACTAAAACGCTTGACAACGGAAAATACAGAGAAAGTAACACAAGGCCCAATATCAAAAATGTTAAAGGCCTATATCCAAGCCTGACCGCAAGCGTGGTAGAAGACGATTCAGACGATGACATATCCACAAGAGTGACGTTTAACAGAGACGCACATGTGGTTTTAGATAGGAACCCAGACGAAAGAGAAAATGTAGAAGCAGGACCATCAAGGAACAATAGACCTGCTAGTTCACCAACAGTGCAACCACCGTCACCACCAGCGGATAAAATAGAAAAGGTTAAAACACCTCCGGAACCATCACAAATGGTCACTAGATCCGAGAAACCGACCAGCACATATCCTATGAGGATTGTCCCACTAGGCGAAAATGTAAACGCTACAGTTTACCGACCATGGTCACCGACAGAATTAAAAGGACTCGTTGAACAATTTCCCAAACCCGACAGAGACCCAATGGGTTTTATCGAACAATTGGATTTAATATGCCATTGCTATAGCCCGACCCCTAGGGACATGAAACAGCTAATGTTGGGATGTCTAGGAAATAAATATCACAGCGTCTCAACGCAAATGGCTATTCCAAGCAGTGATGCCTGGAGTGAAAACAACACTAGAGAACAGTGTATTACTGCGATAACAGCCGCGGTACAAGGTTTGGCAAGGCGAAATGCATGCATGTCAAATATCACAGCTTGCGTTCAAAACGAGTCTGAAACAGTCGATGCGTTTTACAGTAAATTCAAAGCGGCTTGGGCCGCGAACAGCGGATTAACGGCAGACGAGGGACTGGCAATCCAGGTATCCTATTTCGTTAACGGCCTCCTACCACACGTTGGAAAACATTTGAAAGCCGTCCAGTTAGATTGGGAGAGCTCTCCTATTACAAACGTTAAGAACGCAGCCATCAATATAGAACGACAGCATCACGACAAGAAACGTGTCATCAAAGACATCGGAGTCTTTGTATCTCGACCAGAGGTGGTAAAAGAGGAAACAATACACTGCTATCCAGCTAGAAATTATTACCCCCAGGGAAACAACCAAAGGGGTGGGGGTGGGAACACGCGAAACGGGCCTCCACAGAGGAACGGGGTACAAACATGTTACCACTGCAATCAACCAGGACACCGAATACAGGAGTGTCCCCATGTAACATGTCATATTTGCCAACAAAAGGGTCATGTGGCGTTCTATTGTCCAAAGGAGAATAGAAACAATGGGAACAAAGGGGAATATATGCAAAGAGACTCACACAGGCCCCACAAACCCCATCCTAGCGCCCCACCATATGCAGATTACACTATGGCGGATCCGTTCAAAGGAGACGAGGCGACGAATGTCGCATAGAGGTGCCAACAGGAAAAAAAGATCTGTCTGGAGAATGTTATGCAAATATTAACAGCAAATCCCGAAGAGGAACCCAAAATTAACTTAATGATAAATAACAAAGAAGTTACTTTCATGATAGACACCGGGGCCACACAATCATCAATTGATGAGAGCACAATGGCATTACCCTTGTCTGGACAGTCTGTATTAACAGTCGGGATAAGCGGTGTCCCACAGACAATCCCTTTGTCTATACCAGTTAAAATAGAATCAACTAGCGATTCTTTTTCAACTGAACACTCTTTGTTATTAACATCTAAAGCAGCAGTTAACCTTTGTGGACGAGATTTGCTTTGTAAAATGAACGCTAACATTTACTGCTCACAAGATGGAGTCTTTTTACAGCTACCAGAGAAGGGAGAAAGAATTGAAATACAACAGATGATGTCACAACGAGTGGGAAATGTGATAGAATACAGATGGAAATTAAATAATGATCCTATCAATGAGTTTGTTTCCACAGCATTGAAAGAAATAACAGAAGCCGACACAGGAGTGAACGCGAGGTGTTTACAGATGAAGTTCCTGGCCGAACACCACGTAACAGCGTCCAAATGGGATACAGACGTACCAAAAGTATATATAGAAAAGGTAAAATCATCCATTGGTAAGACCACACTGTTTCCAGCATTCTCAGAAATATACATCTCCCATGAGGGCATTGCAGCCACAGTAATCTTATCAGAAGTTCAAAGAGTGGCAATTCATGACTCTGATTATACCCCACACATAGCAATCGCATTCGACACGGCGGAAGGAGAACAGGACTTGTCCCCCATGATGAAGAGACTACAGACAGACAAAAGAACAGCTACCTCCCACACTGTTAAGATGAAAAATGGGTGGAATTTAACTAGATTGAAAGATGGATACATAATAGCCACACCCCCATTCATGATTGAAGGGCCATTGATATGCATACCAGAGCCCCCACACGCTGTTTTCCTTCCTGAAACTTCATTGTCTAAGGTACCCCATAAACTGTGGGCATCACACTCCACTGAAGTCGGGCTAATGACATCTGCAGTCCCCCACAGAGTCACACTGAAACCAGATTGTACCCCTCCCAAACTTGAGCAGTATCCGCTGAAACAGGAAGCCATCGATGGAATAACACCAGTAATAGAATCACTGCTATCACAAGGCATTTTAAAACACTGCGAAAGTCCTTGCAACACACCAATTTGTCCCATTATAAAGGCTAACAAACGTGATTGGCGATTTATACAAGACTTGAGAGCCATAAATCAATGCGTGATCCCCATCACCCCATTGGTTTCTGATTCATCTACAGTAATGGCATTAATCCCCACCACAACAACACATTACACAGTAGTGGATTTATCCAGTGCATATTTTAGTTTCCCAATCCATGCCGACTCACAATATCTTTTTGCTTTCGAATTTAATGGTAAACAACTGACGTGGACGAGAGCACCACAAGGATACACAGAATCAGGAACATTGTATAGTCAAGCTTTGCACCACGACCTAAAAGATATACAGTTCCCCGGCGGAAGTACACTGTTAATGTTCATAGATGACCTATTGTTGTCATCCCCAAGTGAAACAGCATGCCACACAGACTCTGTCATAATATTGACTGCCCTTGCAAACAAAGGACACAAAGCGTCATTGCCAAAACTACAGTTTTGCAAAACCAGAGTAAAATACCTGGGACACACACTCGACGGTTCGAAACGGGTAATATCCCACACCCGAGTACAAGCTCTGCAAAACTGCCCCAATCCAAAATCAAAGACAGAAATGCTATCATTTTTGGGAGCAGCTAATTTTTGTCGCCAACACGTGTTCAACTACGCCGCATTAGACCAGCCTCTTCGTGCACTAACGTTATCTGACCAACCCAAACAGATCGCATGGACTCCGACACTACAACTTGCGTTCCAAGCAATGAAAGAAGCTTTAACCACAGCGCCCGGCCTTGGCATGCCAGACTACAGTATGGAATTCTCACTTTTTGCCGCAGAAAGAGAAGGCTACGCGACAGGGATCCTAGCCCAGAGAAATTGCGACAAGATGAGACCAATAGCATACTATTCACAAAGACTTGATAGTGTAGCCTTGGGGTATGCTCCGTGTCTACGGTCAGTTGCTGCAGCCGCGTTCTGCGTATCGAGAAGCGCCAACATTACTCTAGAACATCCAGTAACAGTCTACGTCCCACATTCTGTGTGTATTATTTTACAAAACGCAGCTACACAACACTTATCAGCATCCAGACACACTACATACACAGCGATCCTATTGGCAAACCCAAACTTGACCATAAAACGTGCACCGCCAATAAACCCAGCAAATTTTGTTCCCCTATATGAGGATAACGAAATGTCACATAACTGTATTGATACAATCTCAGCTGTCACCTCACCCAGAGCCGACTTACAACAAACACCACTAGTTAACAGTGATCTAGTATATTATGTTGACGGTAGCGCGTCAAGACACACTAATGGGTGTGATTTGAATGCTGGATACGCTGTTGTTGATGACCATGTGATGATTGAAAGTGCAAAACTACCTAATAATTGTTCAGCACAGGCAGCGGAGATCTTCGCTTTGACGAGAGCGTGCGTGTTGGCCAGGGGTAAGTCTGCTACAATTTTCACCGACTCAAGTTATGCGTTCAATGTAGTGCACAATGTGGGATTAATATGGAAACACAGAGGGTTCATTAAGACATCAGGCATTCCCATCAAACATGCTGTATTAGTCACTAACCTACTAGAGGCGTGTTTACTTCCTAAGCTATTGGCTGTTGTAAAATGTGTTGCACATTCTTCTTCTCCTTCTCTGGTTGCAAAGGGAAACTCCAGAGCGGATCACTGTGCCAAAAGGGCAGCGACCGTCCCCTCCCTGTTGGTAAAACAAATGGCTATCACAATCGCCAATGATAATACTCCCACTTTTGATCATGTCGTTTCATTACAGGCAGAAGCGACATCTGAGTGGCCAGTATGGACGTCAGCAGGTTGTTCCAAAATGCCAGACGGCATGTGGAAACATGCTGACGGTAGAGTTGTAGCTCCAAAACAACTCCTCCCCCTGTTAGTAAGATTAGCACATGGACTTAGCCACGTGTCAAAATTCGCAATGGTGGGCAGTATCACTTCACAGTGGCACGCGCCAGGTATCACCAGTTTAGCTCACCAATACTGCTCAAGATGTGTTGTATGCAATCAACACAATATAGGTAAAGCTATAAAGACTAGACGTGGCGCCCACCCACCACCGTGGGGACCATTTGTTAACATCCAAATGGATTTCATCCAATTAGAAAAAAGCATGGGATACCAGTACGCGCTAGTCTTAGTAGATATGTTCTCTAAATGGGTCGAAGTCTTCCCATGCAGACGCAACGACGCTCAAGCAGTAGCTAAGGTATTAGTCAGAGAAATAATTCCAAGATTCGGGTGTCCACACTCCATAAATTCAGACAGAGGTACGCACTTTACGGCACAACTGATAAACAACTTATCTACCGCATTAGGCATGAAAATACACCTGCACACACCCTACCACCCTGAAAGTGCAGGTGCGGTAGAAAGACAAAACTCAACCATCAAGAACCGTCTAGCTAAGACATGTACAGAGACAGGCCTTAAATGGCCCGACGCCCTCCCCTTAGTATTAATGCAAATGAGATCAATGCCAAACAGAGGAACAGGATTGTCACCTCACGAGATATTATTTGGACGTCCAATGTCGACACCAACCACAATGCTTCCCCCGTTATCACAAGTCCAGTTATTGCTAGCAGACGAAATTGCTATTAACTATTACAAAGCTTTGTGTGCCCAGATGAAAAGGCTCCACCCCTTAGTGAGGCAGGCACAACCACAACCACCAACAACACCATGTCATGGATTGAACCCAGGTGACTATGTATATATAATGGTGTTCAAAAGAAAAAGTAAACTAAACCCCAGATGGTCTGGTCCATTTCAGGTGCTGCTAGTAACGGACACGGCAGTAAAGTGCGACGGAAAAGCATCCTGGATCCACGCATCCCACTGCAAAAGGGCAAATCTACCATGAGACCAATAACAATAGGAAAAATGACCACCAACTGGAACTGCTTAATCATTGCATGTGGCATAGCGGGATGCATTGTGTGGGCGACACTGGACGAACCTCAATCATGGATCAATGGGTTTAAGGGCGGTAAGGGGAAAGCAGTTGAACGCACCAAAAGATATGTTAACAGTCACCGCAACAACCTATATTTAAAGCTAAGCCAAGCAGTCGCACATTTTGCTAACCAATCAAATTGCTATGTATGCGGCTTAATACCCCATTCTACCGAAGATGGTTTTCCGTTAATGGGCCTCCCACTAACAGAATGCCACAAAGCCTCTCTAAACAAGTCCACAGGGACAGCTGAAAGCTGCACAAAATCAAACATGAAGATTCGACAAAGTCATGATACAAATGGAATACCAGTTTCTATTACCCCAGTGAAGTTTACAGAATGTGTATCTCAAAAGGGTTGGGGAAAGAATGTCGGGGTGTTGGAACATTGTGAAGTGCCCCAGGCGACCCGCAAACGAAGAACGATATCCCCCCGGACCAGAGACAATATCTACCCCATCCGCCAACAAAGATTAACACCACCCTGGGACAACATCCACCCTGTAAAGACACCACTGAAACCCACAACCAAAGAAACCCCCACCACCCAACGAACGACAACACCAGCACCGCCTGGGACCTACTGGATATGTGGCGCACAAGCTTACCCGTCCCTTCCACCCGGATGGAAAGGCACATGTGCATTAGGATATTTAGTGCCAGCCATGAGAGTGACACCGACCCTACCACAACACCCACTGACTAGAAAGACACGCCACGCAAATCACTTCCACACACATGACCGGGCCTGCAAGACATGCGACTTTTTCAGAGCACTAATCCCCTCCTATGGTGTGATGTCAGCCCTAGATCAAATCGCAGACCTATCCACACTGATAGAAGACTTAGCCAACACAGATGCTGAAGGACTGTCACTCGTCAGCAACGAACTGACATCAATCAGATTGATGACATTGCAGAACAGAGCAGCACTGGACTTCCTGCTATCTAGTACTGGAGGAACATGTAAACTAATCGGTCAAGAATGCTGTGTCTACATACCTGCAAACGACAACATGACTATACCAAGCATCATTGAACACCTGCACAACATCTCCAGAGCCGCACACATCCCGCCAACGTATACCATGACCGATTGGATGACCGAGAAACTTGGTACAATAGGAGCAGTGGTAGTTCGGTACATTATGTATGCAATAATAATATTTGTTATCCTAGTAGTGTGTGTGCATACTATAAAATTCGGAGTTGGATACATCACAAAAGTACTCTGCACAAGCCAACCCCCCCCGATAGCCATGATGATCGCCACGACCATGAGAGAAGAAACGCAAAACGAACCCACCAACCCCCTTGCACCATACTTCCACAGATACGCACTAGAATCCACAATGCAGAACCTCTAATCCAACTATTTTAATTCATTTTATATTTCTCTTTAACATTCCTGTAAATTGTGTCATTCACTGAGCTGATGGTCATATTTGCATTAAGTCCTATTCCATTCATGTTTTTACCGTTTTATCTCATTGTTTACTATTTTAATTCATTTTATATTTCTTTTCATTTCTTTACCCAACCTTTAACTGATGTATATTTTACCGTTTTATCTCATTGTTTACTATTTTAATTCATTTTATATTTCTCTTTAACATTCCTGTAAATTGTGTCATTCACTGAGCTGATGGTCATATTTGCATTAAGTCCTATTCCATTCATGTTTTTACCGTTTTATCTCATTGTTTACTATTCTAATTCATTTTATATTTCTTTTCATTTCTTTATCCAACCTTTAAATGATGTATATTTTACCATTTTATCTCATTGTTTACTATTTTAATTCATTTTATATTTCTTTTCATTTCTTTCATTCACGTTTATATCTGTTTGCCAACCTTTAAATGCTTTTATATTTTACCATTGACCTGATGGTCATAGCCAGATGACAGTGTATATACTAAAGTAAAAGGTGTTGCCATCAAGTAAAAAGTAAAAGGAGCGATATTCACAACCCTAAAAATACACATAGATCTTAACCCACACTGTATAAATACTGACATTCAAATAATAACTCATTTTATCTTTAATTGTGTATTTTATATTACATTCATTTTATATTTACTTTGTTTATTTTATATTTCACCATATTCTATCTCATTTATTAATTCATTTTATATTTACTTTAATTCATTTTATATTTACTTTCATTCCTTTAATTGTTTATTTTATATTTCACCAAATTATCTCATTTATTCATTCCTTTAAATTGTGTATCTCATGTGTTTACTATTTTATATTTCTTTTCATTTATTGACCCTATGACCGAAATAGGTCACAACAAGTTTATAATTTTACTATTTTATCTCATTTATTATCTCATGTTATGCTGACCTTACCTATTCCAGTCATACATCTGAGAATACTTGTCCCAGCCACATTATAAAAGAGAAAAGGACCCAACTGTGGAATATATGTATGACGCCCCCTTCCTCCCCTCCCCTTCCCCCACTCCCCCCATTGTTCACCGTGTTACTTAACTGCTCCCCCAACTGGGGAACGGGATCTTTTTACCTGACTGAAGGAGCTGGTCTGTTTAGGTAAGATCTCCAGCCATACTCTCTATTGTTGTATTGATTTGATTTGATCTGGTTAATAAACCTTATTATCTGGACCCTCTGAGTGAGCAAGTCATTTGACTCTATTCCTATTTGAATACTATTATTATCCTACAACTCTCATAGGCGAAGTCTGGGAATGACGGCGTGGCGTTGTATGACGCTGTGGATGGCTGATACATCGGCGAGCGTTGGGGGAGAGACCTCCTGGGCGAGTCCCCTCTTGCGCCTCGCTGTGGGCTGGTACTGGCAGGGTACCATGGCCCGCTGGTCCAGGTACTGTTCCTCGGGGCTGGTCGTGCGTCGTGCTCACCCGTAAATAGAGTCGGGGGTCTGTAGCGCAGCGCCGCGGGGGTATAGCCTGGACTGTATGGGACCTCCTGGTCCGGTGGAGTACTGTGCTGTCGTCGGGCTTGGTTCTCCTCTTCTCCCTCTTCTTCTTCTATCAAATCTTCCAGATCTTGTAATCGTTTATTTAGCTTCTCCGCAGTGTAGGCCGCTCCTTCCTTGTAGCTAGGTCTCGCTTGGACCGGTATGGGAAGGGGGTCTGCGGGGGGTCTAGACTCGGTCTGTTGGTCAAGTTCAGGGTCGCTTGCTCGTTGTGGTGACGCTGCTCTTGACTGCTGTCTCGACGAGTTCCTTGAGCCCCTGGCGGAGGGAGAGGGAGTTGTCCTTTTGATCAGCTGCTCTATTAGTTGCGCTTGTAGTCTGTCGCGCTCTGCGTCTCTTTGGGCACCGGCAGCGGCGCGCTGGGTGTCGGCCCGGTCTCTTGCCATATTCTCTTCCATCTGGAAGCGTCTCATCTCCAGACTTGTGCGCTGTTCTTCGCTCCGTTGCTGTGCTTGGAGGTGTTCGCGCTCGCTGGTCGCCTGGGCTTGGAGACGTTCGCGCTCGCTAAGCGTCTGTGCTTGGAGCCGATCGCGTTCGGTAGAGGCTGTCAGGCTGACGAGGAACGCCTGTTGTAGTATCCTCTCCGCTTCGCTGGGGGAAGGCGGTAGTGGAGGTGAGCCGCTCCTGCGTGAACCGCTCCTGGGGGTACTCGTTGGGGAGTCCTGGAGCTCTAGTTCCTCGGCGCTCTCCTCTTCTTCTTCCGTGCAGAGTTCTCTCTCTGTAGGGTTGTCTTCCTCCCGGGGTGTGTCGGGGACTACTTCTTTAGTAGTGGCGGGGGGTAAAGGCATGTCAATTCCCTCCTGGTCCCCACCGTGGGCTTGGTCAGTTACATTAGGACCTACTAGGGCCTCTGTGGTCGGGGAAACCTGGTCGTTAAGGTCAGACATAATTTTACTTTCTACTTTTACCACGTTTACCGTTTGTCGAAGGCTAGGTAGTTGACTGACAGTGTAAGCCTCTAAGTACTGAGGTGTCTGTCGTCTGCGCCGCGGGCGTTCTAGGTTAGGAGGATCGTTTCGTGGAGTGTTCATCATAGGCCATTTCGATATTAATAACACTATATTAATATTACACTAGTTACCCTCCGGCTCGAAGGACCAATTGTAGCTGAGGGGTACAATTCCCTGACTGTATTGTTAGATATGATATTTAATACCACTACCTCATGTACTTTAACTTCTGGCCACCCAGTACAAGATATAAGTATGATGAACACTTTCCCACCTGATGAAACGAACCAACACAAATGGACCAAATCGAATATTTAATACAGCAAAGGGTGTATACAACATTCACTTAATTACATTTATGATTTGAAATGTTGAGTATGCACTTTTATGGCAAATGAGTATTCGTAGGTAAATCAACATTGAATGTCCAATCTCTGGTTACGCAGGGAGTAAGTATACAACCTGGAATATTTAGGAAACGATAGCGATGGTACTTAAATGATTATAGATGGATACACTAAGGGGGGGGGGGTTCCCGCTGGTTGTAAGACAGTAGGAGGGGGGGGGTTAGAGAAGCCGCTGGCGGTATCCCATCTGGCCGACGGTGTCTTGGGAGAATCCAAAGTCTTAGACACAGTGCCCACAGAACCTCGGGCCGCAGACGAATACAGCTGGACCCTCTGTGGAACGGTATCTGCCGGTCCACAACGGAGAGACGTGGTGCGACCTCACGTGTAGAGCGCCGCCTCACCTGTAGTCCTCTCCGGGGGGTAATTCCAACACTCGACAGTGTTGGCCTTTATCCATGGAATAACCAAAGCACACAAAGCATAATCCAAGAGTCGTGGAAGGCTCGCCGTCGTCGGGTAGAGTAATCCAATATACAGGTCCAGTCGCTCTTGACCCGGAGCTCCTCGGATGCAATCACCACTAGGGGTCTGACCAGCCTGGATAAGCGTCCAGATAACGTCAGGAACGATGGGGGTACTGATAACTGTAGAACTCGAACCGAACGATGCACCATACATAAATAGACTATTATTAGCTTAATAGAATACGTCCAACTCGACGGTATGGTGCCAAACTATGACCATTCAACTATTAATCTACACGATATCTCAATGCCTATTCTGGGCCAAGTAGGCCCTACTACACCGCACGTGCTTCGTGGGGAGGCTTTTGCGTCTGTCACTCTGTTGGAGGGTAAAGAACTGGACTAAAAGAAAGTTCTACTTTACGAGCGCCATATATATATGCGCTATGAACAAATAGTACCACACGTATTTCGCCCGGCATATTACTGCGCGGAACCGGGGGTTGCCTCGACATGTTAGGCGGCACGATTGAACTTGGACCTAGGGGTATGGCAACCTGGCGCCAGGTTCTCGTCCAGTGGTAGAATGAAACTATTATGGGCTGTTTAGTAGAAACGGGGATATTCAATGCATATTGTACAAGGAATATACAGGGGATATCAAACGATATACAAATACAATTAAATATATATATATAAATAAATATACATATTCGGTTTAATCTGATCCTTCACAACACACTACAATATAAATATTATATTTTATTAAGAAGGTTATTTATTTATTTGCATCTCAGATATTGATTGAAGAGGTGTGTTTCTATATGGGTGACATGTCCCCATACACAGGGCATACGAGGGCATTCGCATGCAGTCACCAGCTCTCCACCCAATCCAATGCCTATATGGGAGATTTCCCACGACCTGTTAAGACGGCACTCTCACGTTAAGACAGCACTCTCTTACGCCACCATCGCCAAAACACCAAAAGAGCATCAAATCACTGACCTCTAGGACCATCATTCAGGTCATAGTACCAGTTAGATTAGATTACATTGAAATGTAGTGTCATCATACAGCATAAGTACATTACAATGAAAATAAGGGTGGCATCCAACCCCAGTGCAAATATAACAGTAAAGTGCAATAGTAATATTAATATAGTGATTAAGCTGGATATAAGATATATATATATATATATATATATATATATATATATATATATATATATATATATATATATATATATATGTTCTACTGAGTATAATGCTAATCACATGTATGTACAGAGTTGTAATATATTTAAATGTTTCAAAAATATTTGTGTTTTATTACACGTATATGTACATACATACCAACTATTCGCCTGTTTTATTCTCCACCCATCCATAGCAACACTATTATCACCGACATCCAAGAAGGGAGATCCCCCCTTGAACGGCCCTTCTAAGGTTTCTCTCCTCCACATGGCCTGTGGTGCTTTTTTCCTATATAGGTTTTTTTGTTCAAACGATGGAGTTCTTGCAATCTGCCTTTGACATTGTTCAGTCACATCTGACCCAGCTTAAGCTAGTGTTAAATGCTGGCAAATCAAAGTTTATGCTCTTCTCAAATGGGAAGAGACTCCCAGCTGATCTTCCCACACGTGTTACTGCTGGAGGGACTGACATCGAAAGGGTTGCTTCCTACAAATATCTAGGCATTACAGTGGATCAGAACCTTACTGTACGTTTAAATCTCATTACAGTGGACGAGAACCTTACTGTACGTTTAAAACTCATTACAGTGGATCAGAACCTTACTGTACGTTTAAATCTCATCACAGGACGAGAACGTTACTGTACGTTTAAATCTCATTACAGGACGAGAACCTTACTGTACGTTTAAATCTCATTACAGGACGAGAACCTTACTGTACGTTTAAATCTCATTACAGGACGAGAACCTTAGTGTACGTTTAAATCTCATTACAGTGGACGAGAACCTTACTGTACGTTTAAATCTCATTACAGGACGAGAACCTTACTGTACGTTTAAATCTCATTACAGGACGAGAACCTTACTGTACGTTTAAATCTCATCACAGGACGAGAACCTTACTGTACGTTTAAATCTCATTACAGGACGAGAACCTTACTGTACGTTTAAATCTCATTACAGGATGAGAACCTTACTGTACGTTTAAATCTCATTACAGGACGAGAACCTTACTGTACGTTTAAATCTCATCACAGGACGAGAACCTTACTGTACGTTTAAATCTCATCACAGGACGAGAACCTTACTGTACGTTTAAATCTCATTACAGACGAGAACCTTACTGTACGTTTAAATCTCATTACAGGACGAGAACCTTACTGTACGTTTAAATCTCATTACAGGACGAGAACCTTACTGTACGTTTAAATCTCATTACAGGACGAAAACCTTACTGTACGTTTAAATCTCATCACAGGACGAGAACCTTACTGTACGTTTAAATCTCATCACAGGACGAGAACCTTACTGTACGTTTAAATCTCATTACAGTGGACGAGAACCTTACTGTACGTTTAAATCTCATTACAGGACGAGAAGCTTACTGTACGTTTAAATCTCATTACAGGACGAGAACCTTACTGTACGTTTAAATCTCATTACAGGACGAGAACCTTACTGTACGTTTAAATCTCATCACAGGACGAGAACCTTACTGTACGTTTAAATCTCATTACAGGACGAGAACCTTACTGTACGTTTAAATCTCATCACAGGACGAGAACCTTACTGTACGTTTAAATCTCATTACAGGACGAGAACCTTACTGTACGTTTAAATCTCATTACAGGACGAGAACCTTACTGTACGTTTAAATCTCATTACAGGACGAGAACCTTACTGTACGTTTAAATCTCATTACAGGACGAGAACCTTACTGTATGTTTAAATCTCATTACAGGACGAGAACCTTACTGTACGTTTAAATCTCATTACAGGACGAGAACCTTACTGTACGTTTAAATCTCATTACAGTGGACGAGAACCTTACTGTACGTTTAAATCTCATTACAGGACGAGAACCTTACTGTACGTTGTGGTATAATATCTAATGTTCTCATGTAAATATATCCCCCTCCCCTGTATCCCCTTACCTATGCCCCCCCCCCCCTCAGTGTGGAATAAGACATTCCCCTCCCCTTTCGCCCCAAACCTGTACCCCCCCCCCATTTGACCTATCAAATGGGACCACACACCCCCCTTGTTGAACTATAAAGGGCTCCTCCCGACCACAATCAAGGTCTTCTTACCTGGGTCATTTCAGCTGATCACCTGGGGGAAGCCCTCAGCCATTCTCTCTATGTAATTCTATCTGTTTGGTTAATAAACCCTTGTTATTATCCAAGCCTCGGTTGACTGAGAACATTCTTCATCAGGATATCTACAAATATCCCACAATTGGCGTCTACGAACTTGTGACGGACCTTCTTGCGTCCTACCGGCGTGCTGTATTGTTTCAGCTATACAGAGAAAAGTGAGTATAATAGACTGGTCGACCAAAAATGTATGGCAAGGAATTAAAACCTTCCCGCTTTTCTCTGTGCCAGGTGAATATTACAGAATGTTGTCAAATATTGAGATCATGGCTGAGTAAGAATAATGTGCATTAATATATCTGATCTGTATTGAGAATCGTTACCAGGGCGCGCGTGCACCTGGGTCCTTATCAGGAGGTTCTGAGAGGATGGGTTATATGTGCTATTCCCAAAAGTTTAGGCACAAAGGTTGAAGTGCTATTCCAGGTCGAGTCGGAGCCGACCAAAAGCTAAGGCACACAATACAGGTTGTTGGATTGCTACCCCAAGTCTAATTCAGACTAAAATATAGGCAACAAGGCAAGAAACGTGGGCTTATTAGATGTGATATCCTTGAAAACGCTACTCTGTTAAAAAAAACGTTCTGTGATTCCTTTGCAAAGAGGCGGGAAGTTAGGACCGAGAAGCTGATGGAATCATAATTAGAAATTACCAGAGTAGCGTCATAATATTCATTGTTTCAACCTCAAACTAAGCCCACAATCTCTTCCATTCCTGAAAACGATGTATTTTGGATTAAATTAACCAATTGATCAATACAGATAGCGGGAAGATGATCACGCGATGTCCTAGTAGTACATGATTACGCGATGTCCCGGGAGTACGTGAATGTACATTAAACGGGACATCAGTCGCGGAAAGTACATTAAACAGGACATTAGTCGCGAGTTGAATGAGACCGAGAGTATGATTAAAAGGTATATATAATCTAATATATCGCTGGTAAATTTCGAAGTCAGGTTCGGTCGTTATGACTTTAATAACGATGTATAGTTATGTCAAGGGATAAATGCCTTGTCGCAGCAGATGCTGGTCGACTAAACGAACACAGCGATCCAATACAGTCAGATATACACACACGTTAACTTATATGTATTATTGTTGTTTTGTCTGTTTAAAGTCTCGTTTGTATGCGCACAATATGCCGACTGATATCGCGCCGAGCATTGAGAGACTAATACCGTTATACAGAGAATAACATTGAGGTGCAACTCACGGGACAAACTAGGATAGTAATTTCCGGAATCAACAAAACCGGCCCACGGGAACGACCATTTGGGGAAGTATAGTTTTATCGTTTCAGTTTGTTTACGTTTCACATATGCACAGGCGCGTTCATTCGGTAACAAAACGCTGGTTTAGGAATTCCAGGCTATTGAGAGCTCGTGGGAAAAATACTGTATGAATTGCAAAGCGTTATTTCCGAGGCGAATGGGAACGCACGAACGTCGCTTGGAGCGATGACGTCACGCTATGCGCGCCGTGAAGATATGATTTTATATGAAACTATCATTGGGCGAACGATAAGGTTTAATATGCCCAAGGCCGAAGGTGCGTGAAATCCACTTGTAGTATATGTTTTATTTGTATATGTATGTGCGCGCTGCTATTGGAAAATGTTGAGTTGCGGTGGCGAGATGCAGAAGAGTGTTTCCAGAGTTGCATTATCCCAGACCACCGGAGAAACGAGCCGAACATTGCATTGACGACACGTAACGTGCTACAGCCTCTGGAACCACTATTCAATTATAATATACGACGTCAACACAACAGCTTTCCCCGGTGAGTATGAAAATCATAATATAGATGCTTTGATTGATTGATTGAAAACTTTATTAACAGATTGCAGAATGGGTACAATACAGTACAGCTCAATACACACAAATTGTTGGGGGGATGCAGACCAGAGAAAGACTTTCGTCTTGTTTACATCAGGGTTCCCCATTTTCAATTCATCAGGACATATTATGACATACATGACATACAGATAGTCAGTACTGCTACATCTATACATTTATGACATACCAGATTTGTTTACATCAGGGTCCCCCATTTTCAATTCATCAGGACATATTATGACATACATGACATACAGATAGTCAGTACTGCTACATCTATACATTTATGACATACCAGAATTGCAAATTCAGTACTGTTTGTGATACAAAAGGAGTCAAGAAAAGGGAGTAACTGTACATACACAACTATCATCTCAGTTACAGTAAATTACAACTATCTCAGATCACTTGAGTGTTTATGTTGCTTTAATTTACACATTATAAGTCACATAAAGCTAATTACAATGTCTGTTTCAGAATTATAATACATCTGTGGGCGTACCGATCATACTGACCAATACGGGGAGCTAAACAAACACTCCCGGTTTCCGGTATATGGCAGTACAGGAATTGTAGTCCACATAAACAGTGTTAGATTAGACTTTATATGCTTTTAATGTTGAAAACTTGGGCACAAACAACATAGATTATGTTTAAAAGTAAGATGTTTAGGTTATATTCACTTGAGTTAATGTGTTTATCTAAAGAACCAATGAAAGATAACTAGCCCTTTCCATTGTAAGACATTTTTAAACATGATTCAAAATGTGTGGTTCCACATTCATATGATGCTTGTGTACATATGCGATATGATTGATAAATGATAACACTATCATTACATCCTAGGACGGGATGGATGAGAAATAGCTGATGTTTTGTTAAGCTCACAGACAATCAACAAAGAACCCACTCAAATGGTCTTAGGAGTGGAAAATTAACATGTGTTTTTATTTTCAGTCAGGCTCTGAGGCGAGATGCAGAGACCTACACCCAAAATTGTATCACAAAAGACTGAAACTCCAACAATTTGCATGTCAACCGAAGATGGTGTGGAGCTGAGAGACAATAGATTGACCATTTAAAACAAATCTGCATCCAAACACCCACATGTAAATTTCTTTTACAGGAACGCCAACGATAACAGACGATATTCAGAGTGGGCACTTGGGAGACAAAGCAATGCAAATGCCTGCACTCGTGACCACAGACTTGGTGGACTCACCTGGCGGTGGATGGCAACAGAGAACCACTTAGTTAAAATGAATCAGACACTAGTGATGAATTTGCAGTCATGAAAGGCACCATATTTCCCATACTAACAAAATAACATAACTTGCATGCTATCCCCTCCTTCTATTTTCTGCTTTATAACCAATAACATTCATAACTATTCTTTTAACAAACTAATACATTTCCATGACTGCAAATATCAAACCGCCAAGAGGTACACAATGATTATCAACAACATTGATCATTTAGCTGACACTTTTATCCAAAGCGACTCACAGGTTCTGTACGACAGGACATCAAAAAGGGCACAACTCTATCAGCTGAGTAACCATGGTCATCAAAGTGTTGAGTGCTACAGAGTAGGTTAGTTTATTAGGACAAATGCATGACAGTAAGGTTAGCTAGGGTTAGATTTATTTGTATCAGTTGAAAGCAGGATAATCATTTACACAATGATTATCAAAATGCACAAGGTGTAGTAGAGGTAATTAAATTAATGCTATTTAAGAGTAAATGAGAAAACGAATGATTGTTTTTCATGCAAAATTAACTGGCTGCCTAGAATTTATGTTTTTTCCCCCATGCTAAATTATGATGAGCACACTAGAGGTGTGAGGAAAGCCAGAGAAGTCGTGACGAGGTAAGTATCCTGAGGCACATCCATCACACAGGTAAGATCAACTTCATTTAACATCACAGACTATGAAGAAAAAGAGCTATTTTATCTGATTCAAGACTTTGGCCATTCATTTACAATTTTATTTAAAGCCTAATGCTGTAAGATCTAGTTAGATACAAGATCTGATAAGATTGTAGTGAATGTGACCTTCTTAACATAAGGAATCACTGCTAATGCAATTGGCTTGCATTTCCTATTTTCAATTAAGTGATTTTATTTACAATGAATTGAATTAATCCCAAAATGATTTTCCTCTTTAGCAGAAAGGCGTTGAATCATTTATGTGAAGAGGTTTTCTAAGGCAGTTTTTTATCATCCTCAGATCATAAATTGGTGAGAGGACAGGACGAGTGAGACGACGCGTGACCTGAACCACGAACGACAGCATAGAATCACCAGGGACGCCGCCAAGGAGCTGCGGACACAACCAGAGGCGACGACAACAACCGTGGGAGAACCACCAGCCCACACAACACAGACGTCCCCAAAGGAAGGGGAGCAGAGACAGAAAGGACGACATGCAGCCTCACCCCAGCGACCCGCGGCAGACCATCTGCAAAAGGGAACTGAAGTCCCCGACCATCAAGGTGGATTCCCATGACAAGATTGTCATCCGTGTGAGAGAGAGCGTCCTACAGACAGGCCACTACACCAGCAAACCCTCGCCCCTCTGGTACCGCGATGACGGGGAGCGGGGGACCAACCACCACACAGCACGTTCAAGACCACCCTACCGCCATGTCTCTAGGCCTGATAAAGGTCAAGCGTGAGCACAGTGGCAGACATGTGATGGTGGTGGAGAACAACATAGGCTCCAGGAAAAGAGTCTGCAAGGCCACTACTAGTATACTGCTACCGGTGACCCTTGACAAGGTACACAGGGAGTGGACTACTTGAGTGAATGTTCCCGACTGCACCGTCAAGAAGAGAGACACATCATCAGAGACCTGTGAACCAAGAGACTTCTGAACACACAGTGTCCACATTGTTATGTATTTATTTAATTTTTATGTGTTACTGTTTGGCCCTGCCACACGACCGACAGAGAACACCTTGTCAACAACGACGCAACATCATTCAGATTAATACCTTCACAAGCAGGAAACTTTTCACACAATTGTATGTATCTGCAAAACGATGAACTAGGGATGTGATGAAAAGAAATCAATGAGAAAGCATTAACAATGGTTAGTAATAATGAGCTAAAATGTATTGCTGAAGGAAGAAGTGGTCACATGATCACATTACATCACATTTGAATTACTTAAGTTACAAAATTGTATTGTCAGACAAGAAAGAATCAGTTGTTTTATTCTCTCATAGAAGAGGACATGTAACGTTGTTGTTTTGCACCTGTATGGTGAACAGTTGATGCACTAGAATTACATACAGAAGCGATGCATAAGACGTTTTATCTCCTCATTTATAGAGAAGAAATGGAGAAAATTGCCTGATTCTAAGTAAAGACCAACAAAACTGAGGCAATCACAGATGAAAGTGACACTCAAACTCAGGTTAAATACAACTGAATCCTAAGTAATTTCATCAAGAATCATTATAAAATGTGCATATATATATTTTTGAACAGTTTCCCATAATCAATCATGTTAGTTTTATTAACCACCAGGTTAACGGTTGTTAAAATGTTTTTGTACACATTAGCCTTATGTGTAAATCCTATTCCTAATAATTATGCACACAATTTTGTTTTTTCACCCTGTGCACTCTGACCACACAGAGACAGTGCATGTATTTAATTGGTTTATTATGCCTGTATGTACAACCATCACATTAGCTCCCCTGAGTCACGACATGAACGACTGAAGGTATGCCAAGATATTTGCACAGCTATAACTTCTAATGATTATGTTAATTGTTGTTTGATATCAGAGTTGAGGACCACTCATTGATATAGGTATTTTGAGCGATTAATAAAAGAAAAGGGTGATATCTATTCCCACATCTCTGATATCAAAATAACACAGACCGCAGTCCAGTCGATCATGTCATGAATCATGTATGTAAATAATTCTATTTTAAACTGTTATGCCAACAACCAGATCACATAGGCCAAAATTTTCATTATTTTAATTATTTTCTATTTTATTCATTATCTGATAACCGATGGATTACATCGGTCCCCACTTTTACCTGTTCCAAACAACCCTGGTATATTATACATTAATCTCACCCACATTATAAGAAAGAAAAGTGAGTATTGTGGTATAATATGTAATGTTCTCATGTAAATATATCCCCCTCCCCTGTATCCCCTTACCTATGCCCCCCCCCCTCTCTGTGGAATAAGACATTCCCCTCCCCTTTCGCCCCAAACCTGTACCCCCCCCCCCCCCATTTGACCTATCAAATGGGACCACACACCCCCCTTGTTGAACTATAAAGGGCTCCTCCCGACCACAATCAAGGTCTTCTTACCTGGGGGATTTCAGCTGATCACCTGGGGGGAAGCCCTCAGCCATTCTCTCTATGTAATCTATCTGTTTGGTTAATAAACCTTGTTATTATCCAAACCTCGGTTGACTGAGAACATTCTTCATCAGGATATCTACAAATATCCCACAACGTTTAAATCTCATTACAGGACGAGAACCTTACTGTACGTTTAAATCTCATTACAGGACGAGAACCTTACTGTACGTTTAAATCTCATTACAGTGGACGAGAACCTTACGTTTAAATCTCACATAGACAAACTTGTGTCAAAGCTGAAGCTTAAACTCGGCTTCTTTTTCAGAAACAGGTCCTGTTTTTCACTTAAAGTGAGAAGTCACCTGATCTCGACCACCTTCTTACCACGACTCGATTATGGTGACTTACTCTACATAAATCAAATCAAATCAAATTTATTTATAGGGCCCGACAACACACGTTAATGTCCCCATGGGCCGTACAGATCTTCTTTAAACAAGTCAAGAAGAAAACATAACAATAAGTCAAGAACAGAACAAGAACACCATAAGGTCCAAACATTTTTAGATGAATGCAAATAAATGAAAGAATGCAAGCACTCCCAGACATGCCCCACGCGAAGGTAAGGAAAAACTCACTAAAACCTAACAATAGGGAAAAAAGCTCCACAGGCAGTGTGGAGGAGAGAAACCTTAGAAGGGCCATTCAAGGGGGGATCTCCCTTCTTAGATGTTGGTGATAGTAGTGTTGCAGACGGACAGTTGGTAAGCATGCACTCATGTGTGTAGTGGAACACAGATGAGTGCATCCGGCACATCCGGCACTCCGGTCACCACTACGAGACCTCCGGAGACAGGGGGGCACGCAGAGGGGGTCGCAACCTCCCGGCCTTCGTCACGGGACGTCCAACACTCCGGTCAACACTCCAGGACAGCAAGTCATAGGGAGACAGGGAGACGGGACAGGTGTTAGACAGCTCATGAGATTGTAGTAGGCGGACATAGCAATAGATACAAGTGGTAGGCATATATGTGAATGGAGTAGATATATGAAGTAGGCGTATTATGTGAATAGAATAGAAGTACTTAACCCAGCAATGAAACCGCGTTGACTGTTAATCTGTTAACAGTCTGTTAATACTGTTAATCAGTTGGCAGGACCACGGACAGACGGCGGTGAATAACTGATCCAAGGCCTCGGAGGTGCATGTAGAGCAGTCACTACAATCTTGGCCAAGACCCCGAGGCATCCATCACCTTAGTCAGCGCCAGGAGACGGGCACTCAGAGAGAAGGGGGAGGGGGGGGGGGGGGAAGGGGGGGGGGGGGAGAGTTAGAGAGTTCCCATGTTTGTGGTGCTGCAAAGGAGCAGACATGTAGTACCCTGTAGTGCCATGTAGTACCATGTAGTACCCCGTAGTGCCATGTAGTACCCTATAGTACATGTATGCACCTGATCAGTACCTTAGAAAGCTGGATGCTGTGTACCATTACAAATGGTTACAATGGTTACATCACAAATACGGCAATTTTCTCGATGGCTCTCTCTTGTGCACAAAGCTCTGCTTAAACTGGTTCCCTCGTACCTAAGTGTGCTTCTGTGCACAAAGAAATATAAGTATGCCCTTCGTTCTCAAGCTGCTCTAACACTGGACGTTCCCCATATGAGAACTGAATTGGGAAAAAGGGCTTTTAAATATGCTGCTCCTTCATCTTGGAACAAGATACAGGAGGACCTCAAATTACCAGGACTGGTCACCGTCGGAGAATTCAAAGCCATTTTAAAATCCTACGAACTCAGTCGGACAGTGCAACCGTGTTTGATCATTTGCCTGTTTGATAACTTGCCTGAAATTGGAGCTTGCTGTAAATGTTTTATCTGTATTTTATTGTGATGTTCTTTTTTATGTTGAAACTTTCTGCTGCCTTGCTTGGCCAGATCGCTCTTGAAAAAGAGATTTTAATCTCAATGATGCTTATCTGGTTAAATAAAGGATTTGATTGATTGATTGATTGATTGATTGATTGATTGATTGATTGATTGATTGATTGATTGATTGATTGATTGATTGATTCCTTACCTTCGCTGGGGTATGTCTGGGAGTGTTGCATTTATTTATTTTACATTTATTTTGGATTTCATGGTGTGTTTTTTGTTCTTGATTTATTGGGATGTTTCTTCTTGAATAGTTTAAA
>NC_140177.1:13517752-13531035 GCF_963971535.1 Notolepis coatsorum
ATCTGACACATTGGAAAGAATCAACCCAAAACCAGAGCAAATTGAAATGCTATTTGGCCCTAAACAGAGAGTACACAGTGGCAGAATACCTGAGCACTGTGACTGACCCAAAACTAAGAAGATCCTTGACTAGGTACAGACTCAGCGAGCACAGCCTAGCCATTGAGAAAGGCCGCCATAGGCAGACCTGGGCCCTCATTCATCAACGTGTTCTACGCACAGATCTGTGCTTACCCTGTGCGTACGATCATTTCTAAGCAAAGAGTGGGATTCATCAATTTCGATTTGAACTTGACTCCGTGCTTACATCTACGCACAGGTCAGACCAGGCGTACCTGGCGCCCAGTGGTAGAATATATTATTACAACAAGGAAATGAGCTTCTGTGCATAATAACACTGGCATGTTCTGTACGAAGTACGAACCGTAGTTCATTATAGTTCATTGTAAAATAGCAACAGTAGTGTAATTATGGTCAAAACCCTATAAATAGCATTTGGAATAATAGATCTTTCTCTCAGAATGAATGCAGCATGGTTTATATAGCGTTATCGGAATATACGGGGTGTAGGCTACTGACTGACTGCGCTCCGCGTAGCTTGATTGATTGATTGATTGAAAAGTTTATTAACAGATTGCAGAATGGGTACAGTACAGTACAGCTCAGTACATACAATTGTTAATTGGGGATGCAGACCAACTTTCGTCTTGTTTACATCAGGGTCCCCCATTTTCAATTCATCATAAATCATAAAGCTCAACTCGTTATTATTTTGCGCAGACCGCAGAAACACGGGAACGTTTTGATTATATTTAAAAGGCTTTACGTTAAACGAAACAAGTGGAATTTCGAAGCTGTAAGCAGAATACAAGTCATATGAATATAGTGTTCTTCCCCCTTTTTACTGTATAAGAAAGAATAGAAAACGCATTGCAATGACACCAGATAGCACGACAGACTATGTATATGATGGGATTCAAGTTCGCGTTTTTGTTGATCATAGGCATGCTGTCAGAGTATGATATCAGAACATTTGTCGTCACAGATCATGTCCTAATAGAACATAGGCTATGGCATGGATCGTGATATTGTGTGGACTGTTATTATTACTGTCTGTACCGGTACCACCCATTGTGACAACAGCCTTGTGAGTCCCGCACACAAACATGATGGAATTCAAGTTCATGTATTGAAAGGCAGGCTACATCATACATGCAGTGAGATTCATTGCTACCCAATACTGACATCAAAATAGATTGTAGTATGCCTCTAGAAATCATATGCAGCAGGTAGAAAATTGACGGGAGATCCATCGCGATTTGGAATAAAATTGAGGAGAACTTTAATCCCTGGGTATTAATCAAACAACACGGGAAAAGGCAGTCATATTCCAGCGCGGTATTTATTAGTGTTTGCGCTGCCCAGGCAGCAATGGTTAATAGATATCATATCCGACATCACCGTAAGTGTACATGTTTGTCAGCCTGTCTCATGACACGCTTCCCTCGGCTTAGTCAATTTTTCCACATTTCATGGGTGTATTCCATTACCGTATATGGTTAATCGGGGCGTTTCTGGTATGCAAATACGTGAAAGCGTGCACGAGCCGCGGCGCAGAGCCAAGGTGGGATTCATCATGACAGGTGTGCGTAGAGCCTGCGTACGCACGTGTGATGAATCCCGACTTCCCTGTGCGTACACTAGTTCTACATTCCGTGCTTACGTGTGGAAATAGAACATTTCTACGCACACAATTGATGAATGAGGGCCCTGGCTCCCAAGCGAAGACAGACTGTGCACCCACTGCACACAAGATGAGGTGGAAACCGAGCTCCACTTCCTAACAACCTGCCCACTATACCAAGACATCAGAGACATATACTTCCCACAAATTGCAAACACCCAAAGAGACTTGGAAAACATGGAAAATAACTCAAAACTCCCATACCTACTGGGAGAAATACAACAATGTGCAAACACAGCAGCAAGATTTGTGAGCTGCTGTGACAAGAAAAGGACATCCAACGGAATACAACCACTCATACAAGAAATTCCTTCTGTAATGTACTGATTTCTTTTGATTTCTCTGTTTGATTGTTTTGTTTTGTTTGGCTTTGGCAATGTAAATATGTCAATAAAGCACATTTGAATTGAATTGAAATGTAATTTAATTTAATTGAGTGAGTGAGTGAGTGAGTGAGTGAGTGAGTGAGTGAGTGAGTGAGTGAGTGAGTGAGTGAGTGAGTGAGTGAGGAGTGAGTGAGTGAGTGAGTGAGTGAGTGAGTGAGTGAGGGAAGGAGATGAGGGAGTGAGTGAGTGAGTGAGTGAGTGAGTGAGTGAGTGAGTGAGTGAGTGAGTGAGTGAGTGAGTGAGTGAGTGAGTGAGTGAGTGAGTGAGTGAGTGAGTGAGTGAGTGAGTGAGGGAGTGAGGGAGTGAGGGAAGGAGGGAAGGAGGGAGGGTGGACAAGAGATGGACAGAGATAGAGGTGGATGGATGGAGAGAGAGAGCGAGAGAGAGAGAGAGGGAGAGAGGGGAAGAGAGAGATATGGTGAGAGGGGGAGATGGAGAGAGAGATGGAGAGAGATAGAGATGGAGAGATAGATAGATAGACAGAGAGATATAGATGGAGAGAGATGGAGAGAGATAGAGATGTTGAGAGAGCTGGAGAGAGATACAGTAGATGGAGAGATAAATGGTGAGAGAGATGGGTAGAAAGATAGATGGAGAGAGAGATAGAAAGAGATGGAGAGAGGGAGAGATGGAGAGAGAGAGATGGAGAGAGAGAGAGAGAGAGAGAGAGAGAGAGAGAGAGAGAGAGAAAAGAGAGAGAGAGAGAGAGAGAGAGAGAGAGAGAGAGAGAGAGAGAGAGAGAGAGCGAGAGAGACAGAGAGAGAGAGAGAGACAGAGAGAGACAGAGAGAGAGAGAGAGAGAGAGAGAGAGAGAGAGAGAGAGAGAGAGAGACATTCACCGCCTCCCCCTCCTGTACTTCAACAGTAAAGCATCGTCTGATCCTGCGTGCGTGCGTGCGTGCGTGCGTGCGTGCGTGCGTGTGTGTGTGCGTGCGTGTGTGTGTGTGTGTGTGTGTGCGTGTGTGTGTGTGTGTGTGTGTGTGTGTGTGTGTGTGTGTGTGTGTGTGTGTGTGTGTGTGTGTGTTATGTCTGCCGGCCTGCTCTCTAAATATCGGTTTCTACCATTGAAAAACCCACTTCCTCACACACTGTTTGTCTCACCATGTTTTAAATTGTTTTAATCTAGTTATGTTTTAACTTGTGTGAATCTTGTTCTGTTTTAACTTGTTTTAACTTGTTCTGTTTTAACTTGTTTTAATCTTGTTCTGTTTTAACTTTCATTTACTCTTGTTCTGTTTTAACCTCTTAAGCCCGGAGACCTATTTTCAGAAAATCCGCCTAAAATACATACCTAAGTAAATGGAATATTGCTCCACTTCTACAAGGCTCCATTTGCATGATCTAGGGACATCTATGGACCTCAGTGAATGTATATGAAACAAAGGAGAATATAAATTATGATTTTTCTTTGCATCTTTGACAGTGAATAACACCATGCAAAAAAATCAAAAAAAAAATCTAAGGAAATGAATAAAGGGAAGATGATTAAACAGAAGGTTTTGTAGATACAGTACTGAATTCTGCCATCCGGACCAATGCAAATTGAAATATTATTATAGAATATAGAATAGCAGGCTTATAAATTACCTTATTATAGCCAATTCGCACATTTATGGATTGTGCCAAAGCTTATCTTTCAAATGCAGAGTTCAATTTGGATTTAGTATCACCAGGTGTGCATAAGAACAGATAATGAAATCTACTGTATGTACAGTAGGTTTATTATTCTGGCCAGAGTGCCGCCATGT
Organism: Notolepis coatsorum; assembly: GCF_963971535.1. Taxonomy (NCBI): domain Eukaryota; kingdom Metazoa; phylum Chordata; class Actinopteri; order Aulopiformes; family Paralepididae; genus Notolepis; species Notolepis coatsorum. Next base: position 13,521,631 of record NC_140177.1, read on the forward strand.
TTTTTTTTTTTTTTTTTATCTTTTTCCCCCTCCATTTTCCTCCGATTTTCTCCCATCCCAATGTTAGTCGTTATGCCAATTCCCAATCCCCTTCCTGGTCGCTGCGCACTTACCCCCCACAGTCGGTCTGGGAGAGTGGAGGCTACCACGTGCTTCCTCCGACACACGTCCAGCCAATCAACCGCTTCTTTTCACCTGGCAGCGCGGACTCTCACTGAGAGGGCGTAGCGTCTGGAAGGATCACACTACCCCACTCAAGTCCTATCCGCGCTTAGCAGGCGCCCCGACCGAACTGTAGGAGTCGCTGTTTACAACGACCCGGACCCACCCTGCCAGCTTCTCCCACCCTCTAATACTGCCAATTGTATTAGTGTGAACGGCCAGCCAAGCTGGTGACAACCCCGGAGCTGTGAGCTGGATTCGAACAGGCGAATCTAGCCGCTCCGGGGTTTGGTGACGAACGCAATCTCCGTTACGCCACCTGACCGCCCTGAGTGCCGCCATTTTTAAACTAATTTCAAATCTGATTGTTGCTACATGCTACAAATAGGGAAGATAAACTAACTGCGCTCCAATATATGTCGTAACGTTACGTTTTGTGGTTTATTATCCCGAGTAATAAGAGATATTAAAAAAATGCATACAGAAGTAATTAGCTTGAAGCCCCATAGAGGCATTTGGGAAGTGTCGTTCTGAAACATTCCAACGCTCATTCAAAGCTCTCGATGTCATCTTCAAAGTGGCGTACAAAATGTCCCATCTGTAAATTTTTCAAGATGGCTGACAAACTAAATCAAAACAGCACAAAAACGAATACTAAAATCGCACTAATAACACTTTAACCTATTAGTAAACTAACGTATTGATGATAATATCCATTATAACTGTTGTTGTGACATGGTTATGATGTTTATACTTGAATACATTTGACAAAAAAAACTGTTGTCAGACAGACATTGTCAGACAGTCTGCAGAGCTTGATTTATGACGTGATGTCATTTTACGGGCAGAAGAGGTTAACTTGTTTTAATCTTAGAGAGACGTTAGAGAGACGTTAGAGAGACGTTAGAGAGACGTCAGAGAGACGTTAGAGCAGGGGTCTGCAACCTGCGGCTCCGGAGCCGCATGCAGCTCTTTAGCCAATCAGCTGCAGCTCCCTGGCCCAAAAAAAAATATTTCATCAACTGAAATATTTAGTCAACAAAAATATTTCATCAACTAAAATATACAGTACATCACACCCCGCACCTCTCCCTGCCGTCTGCAAGTGGCTAATCTTGAGTTTCCGACCCCCCAGTAAGCTAACCATGGATAAATCCAAAAAAAGGAAAGTCTGAGGAAAATAGAGGGTTTAATTCAGTGTGGACAGATTAATTTCCTTTCACAAATAAACGATGCAGGCTTACCTGTATGCCTGATATGTGGTGCGAAATTTGCGAACAACGAAAAATGTACTTTTTATTTTATAGATTTTCCACAAATAAGGGAAGGACTCAAATAGAGCTGCATAGTTCAGGGTTTTATTTCAAAGTAGGTCTACAGATGCCAGTGTTTTTTCTCCTTGTCTGTGTTTTATTTCAAAGTAGGTCTACACATGGTAGTCTTTTTTCAAAGTGGACTACTTTTTATTTTATAAATGTTCCACAAATAAGGGAAGGACTCAAATACACCTGAATAGTTCAGGGTTTTATTTCAAAGTCGGTCTACAGACACCAGTGTTTTGTCTCCTCTTCTGTGTTTTATTTAAAAATAGGTCTACACACAGCCAGTCTTTTTTCTCCTCTTCATAAGAGTTTGAGGTTTTCCTTTGTTATAACAGGTAAAAACAGCAATAAAAAGTCAACATTTTTCTTTTTGTTGCTTTATAATTCCAACCCTTGTGCACCCCTGGTCCCTTTTTCTACTTTTTTGAAATATTTTGAGTGTGTGTGTGAGCACAGCGGTGTCTGTGTTTATTATTATTTCATGAAATTGGGTAAATATCTTAATTTTACATATATGTTCATTGTGTGAAAAGCTTATAACATGAAACACTCTAGAAAAATAGTTACAGATTTAGTGCCTTGTTTACCCTTAGTCCCTTTTTCTACTCTCCGTCCGCGCCAATGTTAAAACGGCATTTTTTACCATTTTTAAATATGCTCTTATTCGTTCAATTCTCGATATATCTTCCCACCCTTTGCATATTCCACGAGCTAAGGACCTTGTCTATGCCGGGATGTGCTGTTACCGATGTAAAACTCATGGTGGCGTCATCGCTCCACAGATAACTTTGCCACAATTCAGGGGAGGTGAGATATGCTGTACCAGGCTGTACCGGGCTGATAGTGATTGAAACGCCGGAGACATCGTTTGGGGTGGTGGGGGGGGGGGGGGGGGAGTGGATTTTCTGAGACAGAACCAGATACGAACCGGGCCGCGCAGTCGACAGAGCGCCATACGCCGAAATACAAACCCCCCCCCTCGCCGGCGCGCGCCAACGAGGAAGTGGCAGACACGGAGCAAATCTGGTTCTATTCCCAACAGCGAGGCGTGTCCAATATTTCTGCCGCAGAACAACATGAAACAGCCCGCAACAGTTTTGGGTAAGTTGAGCGCTTAGTAACGTTTCGCCTCAACGCCGTTTCTGGCCGAACTAGTCATCGAATCTTTAATATTTTTTTTTATTCGTATTCAGAGGTAATTCGTCGAGATATTTCTAAATGTTATTTATCAAAAAGAAAATATGGGAAATATGGTCAAAAACAACATTTATCCGTTTTTTTTGATGAAAAAACACGTTCTATCAAACAAACACAGGTTTGAGTGGTTATAATTCATAAATATGAGTAATATGTTGAGAGATATATTGAGATTATGCTATTACTGTTAATCATGGGTAGAAAAATGTTTTAAAAATAGTAAACAGTTAAAATTATATGGCTTTAAACATGATGTATCATTTAAGGACCAAGCCCAGTGAGTTCCACCATTGCTAGGCATGCACAAGGGTTCAACAAACTGTGTGCTATAAGTATAAAGTATAATAAATCGCAAATTACTTTGGGGTATGCAATTGTCAGGCGTTTTATGCTAAATGTGGGGTATGCTTGGGGATATATAAAACGTTATACACTGTGTTATCTTCATTTTAAGGGTAAATAGGTTGTGCGGCTCCCTGAGCATTTTATTTTGTGGGAGGGGGGAAAAGTGGCTATTTCGATAGTAAAGGTTGCTGACCCCTGCGTCAGAGAGACGAGACCTCAGAGAGACGAGACGTCAGAGAGAGGGTCCCGTCCCGCCGGCGGTCCGAGCTAGAGGCCGGCCAGGAGCCTCGCCGGCTGTCAGCTCCCATCACAGACGAGGCCGTCAGGCCGACAGGCAGCAGGCCTCGTTGATGAGAGGAATCCCCTAATTGTTTGATTATACAGATCTCCACGATAATGAATCACTACTTCATGGTTCAGGAGCGCGGTGGGCAACCAGCGAATTACCACCCCGGCACTCAAGCTGTGAGAGCTGATTACTCATTAGTGGGTGACTGAGAGCGCAGACAACCCCTGCACCCCCGTGAAATACCCCCCCCCCCCCCCCACATCCTACTGTACTCTCTCTCAATACCCCCCCCCCCACACATCCTACTGTACTCTCTCTAAATACCCCCCCCCCCACACATCCTACTGTACTCTCTCTAAATACCCCCCCCCCCCACATCCTACTGTTCTCTCTCTAAATACCCCCCCCCCCACACATCCTACTGTACTCTCTCTAAATACCCCCCCCCCCACACATCCTACTGTTCTCTCTCTAAATACCCCCCCCCCCCCCCACATCCTACTGTACTCTCTCTAAATACCCCCCCCCCCCACATCCTACTGTACTCTCTCTAAATACCCCCCCCCCCACACATCCTACTGTACTCTCTCTAAATACCCCCCCCCCCCCCCACACATCCTACTGTACTCTCTCTAAATACCCCCCCCCACACATCCTACTGTACTCTCTCTAAATACCCCCCCCCCCCCCACACATCCTACTGTTCTCTCTCTAAATACCCCCCCCCCCCCACACATCCTACTGTACTCTCTCTAAATACCCCCCCCCCCCACACATCCTACTGTTCTCTCTCTAAATACCCCCCCCCCCACACATCCTACTGTACTCTCTTTAAATACCCCCCCCCCCCACACATCCTACTGTTCTCTCTCTAAATCCCCCCCCCCCACACATCCTACTGTACTCTCTCTAAATACCCCCCCCCCCCCCCACATCCTACTGTACTCTCTCTAAATACCCCCCCCCCCCACACATCCTACTGTACTCTCTCTAAATACCCCCCCCCCCCACACATCCTACTGTACTCTCTCTAAATACCCCCCCCCCCCACATCCTACTGTACTCTCTCTAAATACCCCCCCCCCCCCCACACATCCTACTGTACTCTCTCTAAATACCCCCCCCCCCCACACATCCTACTGTTCTCTCTCTAAATACCCCCCCCCCCCCACACATCCTACTGTTCTCTCTCTAAATACCCCCCCCCCCACACATCCTACTGTTCTCTCTCTAAATATACCCCCCCCCCCACACATCCTACTGTTCTCTCTCTAAATACCCCCCCCCCACACATCCTACTGTACTCTCTCTAAATACCCCCCCCCCCACACATCCTACTGTACTCTCTCTAAATACCCCCCCCCCACACATCCTACTGTTCTCTCTCTAAATACCCCCCCCCCCACACATCCTACTGTACTCTCTCTAAATACCCCCCCCCCCCCACATCCTACTGTACTCTCTCTAAATACCCCCCCCCCCCACACATCCTACTGTACTCTCTCTAAATACCCCCCCCCCCCCACACATCCTACTGTTCTCTCTCTAAATACCCCCCCCCCCCCCCCACACATCCTACTGTTCTCTCTCTAAATACCCCCCCCCCCCCCCACACATCCTACTGTACTCTCTCTAAATACCCCCCCCCCCCCACACATCCTACTGTTCTCTCTCTAAATACCCCCCCCCCCCCACACATCCTACTGTACTCTCTCTAAATACCCCCCCCCCCACACATCCTACTGTTCTCTCTCTAAATACCCCCCCCCCCCACACATCCTACTATACTCTCTCTAAATACCCCCCCCCCCACACATCCTACTGTACTCTCTCTAAATACCCCCCCCCCCCACATCCTACTGTTCTCTCTCTAAATACCCCCCCCCCCCCACACACATCCTACTGTACTCTCTCTAAATACCCCCCCCCCCCACACATCCTACTGTTCTCTCTCTAAATACCCCCCCCCCCACACATCCTACTGTACTCTCTCTAAATACCCCCCCCCCCCACACATCCTACTGTTCTCTCTCTAAATACCCCCCCCCCCCACACATCCTACTGTACTCTCTCTAAATACCCCCCCCCCCACACATCCTACTGTTCTCTCTCTAAATACCCCCCCCCCCCCCACACATCCTACTGTTCTCTCTCTAAATACCCCCCCCCCCCCACACATCCTACTGTACTCTCTCTAAATACCCCCCCCCCACACATCCTACTGTTCTCTCTCTAAATACCCCCCCCCCCACATCCTACTGTACTCTCTCTAAATACCCCCCCCCCCCACACATCCTACTGTACTCTCTCTAAATACCCCCCCCCCCCACACATCCTACTGTACTCTCTCTAAATACCCCCCCCCCCCACACATCCTACTGTTCTCTCTCTAAATACCCCCCCCCCCCACACATCCTACTGTACTCTCTCTAAATACCCCCCCCCCCACACATCCTACTGTTCTCTCTCTAAATACCCCCCCCCCCCCCCACACATCCTACTGTTCTCTCTCTATATCTAAATACCCCCCCCCCCCACACATCCTACTGTACTCTCTCTAAATACCCCCCCCCCACACATCCTACTGTACTCTCTCTAAATACCCCCCCCCCCACACATCCTACTGTACTCTCTCTAAATACCCCCCCCCCCCCACACATCCTACTGTTCTCTCTCTAAATACCCCCCCCCCCCCACACATCCTACTGTTCTCTCTCTAAATACCCCCCCCCCACACATCCTACTGTACTCTCTCTAAATACCCCCCCCCCCACACATCCTACTGTACTCTCTCTAAATACCCCCCCCCACACATCCTACTGTACTCTCTCTAAATACCCCCCCCCCCACACATCCTACTGTACTCTCTCTAAATACCCCCCCCCCCACACATCCTACTGTACTCTCTCTAAATACCCCCCCCCCCACACATCCTACTGTTCTCTCTCCAAATACCCCCCCCCCCCCCCCACATCCTACTGTACTCTCTCTAAATACCCCCCCCCCCCCACATCCTACTGTACTCTCTCTAAATACCCCCCCCCCCCACATCCTACTGTTCTCTCTCTAAATACCCCCCCCCCCCCCCACATCCTACTGTACTCTCTCTAAATACCCCCCCCCCCCCCCCCCACATCCTACTGTTCTCTCTCTAAATACCCCCCCCCCCCCCACATCCTACTGTTCTCTCTCTAAATACCCCCCCCCCCACACATCCTACTGTTCTCTCTCTAAATACCCCCCCCCCCCCCCACATCCTACTGTTCTCTCTCTAAATACCCCCCCCCCCCACACATCCTACTGTACTCTCTCTAAATACCCCCCCCCCCCCCCCCACACATCCTACTGTTCTCTCTCTAAATACCCCCCCCCCCCACACATCCTGCTGTTCTCTCTCTAAATACCCCCCCCCCCACACATCCTACTGTACTCTCTCTAAATACCCCCCCCCCCACATCCTACTGTACTCTCTCTAAATACCCCCCCCCCCCCACACATCCTACTGTTCTCTCTCTAAATACCCCCCCCCCCCCACACATCCTACTGTTCTCTCTCTAAATACCCCCCCCCCCACACACATCCTACTGTTCTCTCTCTAAATACCCCCCCCCCCCCCCACACATCCTACTGTTCTCTCTCTAAATACCCCCCCCCCCCACACACATCCTACTGTACTCTCTCTAAATACCCCCCCCCCCCCCACATCCTACTGTTCTCTCTCTAAATACCCCCCCCCCCACACATCCTACTGTACTCTCTCTAAATACCCCCCCCCCCCCCACACATCCTACTGTACTCTCTCTAAATACCCCCCCCCACACATCCTACTGTACTCTCTCTAAATACCCCCCCCCCCACACATCCTACTGTTCTCTCTCTAAATACCCCCCCCCCCCCCACATCCTACTGTTCTCTCTCTAAATACCCCCCCCCCCCCCACATCCTACTGTTCTCTCTCTAAATACCCCCCCCCCCCCACACATCCTACTGTTCTCTCTCTAAATACCCCCCCCCCCCCACACATCCTACTGTACTCTCTCTAAATACCCCCCCCCACACATCCTACTGTTCTCTCTCTAAATACCCCCCCCCCCCACACATCCTACTGTACTCTCTCTAAATACCCCCCCCCCCACACATCCTACTGTACTCTCTCTAAATACCCCCCCCCCCCACACATCCTACTGTACTCTCTCTAAATACCCCCCCCCCACACATCCTACTGTACTCTCTCTAAATACCCCCCCCCCCACACATCCTACTGTACTCTCTCTAAATACCCCCCCCCCACACATCCTACTGTACTCTCTCTAAATACCCCCCCCCCACACATCCTACTGTTCTCTCTCTAAATACCCCCCCCCCCCACACATCCTACTGTACTCTCTCTAAATACCCCCCCCCCACACATCCTACTGTACTCTCTCTAAATACCCCCCCCCCCCACACATCCTACTGTACTCTCTCTAAATACCCCCCCCCACACACATCCTACTGTTCTCTCTCTAAATACCCCCCCCCCACACATCCTACTGTTCTCTCTCTAAATACCCCCCCCCCCCACATCCTACTGTACTCTCTCTAAATACCCCCCCCCCCCACACATCCTACTGTTCTCTCTCTAAATACCCCCCCCCCCCCCCCCACACATCCTACTGTTCTCTCTCTAAATACCCCCCCCCCCACACATCCTACTGTACTCTCTCTAAATACCCCCCCCCCCACACATCCTACTGTTCTCTCTCTAAATACCCCCCCCCCCCACACATCCTACTGTTCTCTCTCTAAATACCCCCCCCCCCACACATCCTACTGTTCTCTCTCTAAATACCCCCCCCCCCCCCACACATCCTACTGTTCTCTCTCTAAATACCCCCCCCCCCCCCACACATCCTACTGTTCTCTCTCTAAATACCCCCCCCCCCCACACATCCTACTGTTCTCTCTCTAAATACCCCCCCCCCCACACATCCTACTGTACTCTCTCTAAATACCCCCCCCCCACACATCCTACTGTTCTCTCTCTAAATACCCCCCCCCCCCACACATCCTACTGTTCTCTCTCTAAATACCCCCCCCCCCCCACACATCCTACTGTTCTCTCTCTAAATACCCCCCCCCCCCACACATCCTACTGTACTCTCTCTAAATACCCCCCCCCCACATCCTACTGTACTCTCTCTAAATACCCCCCCCCCCACACATCCTACTGTACTCTCTCTAAATACCCCCCCCCCCACACATCCTACTGTTCTCTCTCTAAATACCCCCCCCCCCACACATCCTACTGTTCTCTCTCTAAATACCCCCCCCCCCACACATCCTACTGTTCTCTCTCTAAATACCCCCCCCCCCCACACATCCTACTGTTCTCTCTCTAAATACCCCCCCCCCCACATCCTACTGTACTCTCTCTAAATACCCCCCCCCCCCACACATCCTACTGTTCTCTCTCTAAATACCCCCCCCCACACACATCCTACTGTTCTCTCTCTAAATACCCCCCCCCCCACATCCTACTGTACTCTCTCTAAATACCCCCCCCCCCCCACACATCCTACTGTACTCTCTCTAAATACCCCCCCCCCCACACATCCTACTGTTCTCTCTCTAAATACCCCCCCCCCCACACATCCTACTGTACTCTCTCTAAATACCCCCCCCCCCACACATCCTACTGTACTCTCTCTAAATACCCCCCCCCCACACACATCCTACTGTACTCTCTCTAAATACCCCCCCCCCACACACATCCTACTGTACTCTCTCTAAATACCCCCCCCCCACACACATCCTACTGTACTCTCTCTAAATACCCCCCCCACACATCCTACTGTTCTCTCTCTAAATACCCCCCCCCCCACACATCCTACTGTTCTCTCTCTAAATACCCCCCCCCCACACATCCTACTGTTCTCTCTCTAAATACCCCCCCCCCCACACATCCTACTGTACTCTCTCTAAATACCCCCCCCCCCACACATCCTACTGTTCTCTCTCTAAATACCCCCCCCCCCCACACATCCTACTGTTCTCTCTCTAAATACCCCCCCCCCCCACACATCCTACTGTACTCTCTCTAAATACCCC
>NC_140177.1:13531235-13608735 GCF_963971535.1 Notolepis coatsorum
TGGGAATCCACTTCACACGTTTTAAAGGCCCCATGAAATCAAAATAGACGTTTATCTTCTTTTATCACATAATGTCTTGCACTGATTGTCACTTATACGTGTCCCAACAATGACAAAATAAATTGCTTTGTAGGTAGGTAGACATTTATAGCACATTGTAACTAAGCTTGCACTCGGTCTCTAACTAAATTGAACAAATGTTCAATGTTAGCTTGCTAGCTAATGTGACCTCTACATGCAACAGCAACTGCGACACGACTGCGACACAACATCGACAACACAACAATGTTGCAGACACTCTGCCTTTATGCTTCTGCAACATACACACGTAGCCTTGTACAAATAAACATTGTACACATAAATGTAAAATTAATGTACAAAATAAATGTCTTTTCCGGTGTTTTAGACGTCGCTCTTTTATTTTGAAACCCCCCGACTGGAAGTATTATTGCTGCTGCCGGTTCGGTGTTTTTAAGCTGACGGCAGCTACAGGCACTCGAGGAAGAGAGAGAGAGCTCGACAAGCCGTATATCCCTGTGGCTCGGTCGTAGGCACAAATGCAGCTCGGACTATCTGTTGTTGTATTAAATTAATTAATTGCTGTTTAACTTATCCCTGTGTCCAGTCCTTTCGATTAGCCCCACCCATCATTGTAAACAATGATGCATGTAATTATATTAACGTTACTGTTCTGGCTATGTTAATAAATTCTGAATGGCATTAACGTTAGTTGGGTGGCTACAACGAATTCTCACAAGCTGGCATCGTAAAATATCAACACTAGCCATGGGGATACTGTGTACTAAATTGTGGAGGCTTTTAATCGTCAAGGTAAGAGGATTTGAAGGTGTATGCTATGGAAGTCCCCTGCACTGCAGCTTCACTTTGTTGAAATGTACATATAACTAGGGCTATAGGATAACCACCGCTTAATTCGCGAATTTTTATTGGTTTGTCATGACAAACCAATTACATAATCCAACATATGTGTAAGAAACTAACATATTCCAGTTAACGGTATATTTTCTTTATGATTCGTTACGACAAAATCAATACTTTCATTTGTATAAATTACGTTAACTATCAAGGATAGTATTCCTGCCTGCGGGACCAATATTATTATATGACAGCCCCGCCCCCATTCACTAACCAACCAATCAATGCTACGCAACATCAACGCAACGGTTGTTCAGATTAGATTTGGGTGAAAGGTACGCAACATCCTCGCAACACACTCTACAACACCCTCTGCAACATCTGCAACCATGTTGTGTTGCAGTCGCGTCACAGTTGCTGTAGCATGTAGCGCCCATAATGTGTAACGTTGCCAACATACGTTGCTAACATTAGCTTGCTAGCTAATGGGTTGACCGTAATGCACATTCAGTGCTATTGGCTACTGAAAATGCCAATCAATATCCATGACAAGTCCCTCCCTAGCTTCCCGTGTTAACAGAACAAGCATATGTGGAATCAAGTGTTCTGCTAGCCATTTCATGGGGACTTCAAACACACTTAAACAGATTATTTTCTACCGTCTCAATGCTATAGGCTACTGTGAATAGACTTGAACTGCTGACTAACAGACTCAGATCAGTGTCTTACACAGACAACTGGGACTCAAAAGACCTGAGACTTTCTTCCATTGCAGCTATGAGAAGGACGTGTTTTATACTGAGATGATTTACACCAGGCATGATGTGATTTGTAGTTCAAACTGTTACCGACAGAGAAGCTAGCTGACTGACTACTGAGCTACACAGATGTTGTGATGGGAATTCACGGTGTGCTTGGTGGCGTTTTAAAGGAATGCGCTCACCATCTTCTCCAGAGTCAGACATGGAGATAAAGATACCAATTTCCTCTCTGTGTGTTCAGTAGAAAGCTGTCCAGCTGCAAGCTAGCCTAGCTTAACACAATGAATGGAAGCGGATACGGACTAGTTAGCCTAGCTTAAATCTCCGGGAGAGGTGTTTTTGGCCAACACCTAGGCTAGCTGTTCCGAATCCGGCATTTAATCCAAGCGACACAGCAAAGTGCTAAACTTTTATAAAGCCAGCTACATAATTCTGTTTTCTACAGTTTGGGATGTGTCTTTAATGTGTTTGTAATGTGGGATGTTTTTTTTTATTATTATTATTATTATTATTTGTGAATTGGAGTCAAATGGAATGTGATGATCGCCAAGCAGCTACAAGGAGAATTTTCAACAAAATATATCATTGTCAAATTGGTTGTGATACCTTCGTATATTTAATTTCAAACCTTTATTTCAACTCGTGAGACACTGAGATTACGCTCATTTACAAACTTACAAAACAAAGACACAGTTTATCAGCAATTTCATACATATAGGCACAATAAACTGTAAAAATCAGCTAAGACAGTTACAAGTCAACACACAGTGGTCGGAGATCAATATTTTAAATGCAGAAAGAGAAGGAAGAACCTTCAGTTTCAGAGTCAGTTGGAGGACATTCCAGGTGTTGGAAGCATCAAAGGAAAAAGCTGTTTCTCCTAGTTCAGAGCAAACTGGAGGAACCCTAAGAACCAACCATTTGAACATGTATAAATAAGGTAAATATATGGAATGTATTTCCAGTGCTAGCCATATCACTGAAGAAGGACATTGTCCGAAACATGTCTGCTATTTATTCAGGCTGCCATTAAAAAACATTGAACCTGTGAGTGCTGGTCCGGCTACCCTGCTTTTTGATATACTGAACTTTATGGGATTACAGCACCCACTGTGAGAACTTGTGAGTGCGGTCTAACTTGACTATATTGATTCAAAGCTACCCAAATAGCTTTCAAGACCTGCAGCTCCAAACATTTTCTACGAACCCAATTCCCACGAGGACGACAGCAGCTCACACTGCTAAATATAGAGAAAAGAGGCTATGCTTATTCAAAGGTGGAAAGCGACAGAATCTGTAGCTTATTCCCAGTGCCAGAGAGTTCGGCACCTCCACCCAAAGGAAGAGAAGCACTGGCCTTGTCGCTCTCACGTCTAAGGCAGAGAGAGACACGTACCCTTCTCCACGGTACGACCCTCACCAAATACTGGCAGGATGCCATCATACCGAGGGGCCTTCGCATCAACAAGGAACCCACGCTGGGAAGAGAATCACCAGAGTTCTGTGATAAATGGTGTTCGATCCTGGATAAGTGTTCTATGGATCTACTTCTTTTAATCATAGATAATGAAGGCTCTAAATTAGCCAAAGTCAGAGAGGAGCTTTCCTTGTTAGAGGAAGAAATTAAAACTATTCTAACCCCTGACCAACTGACCGAACTGCTCGAGTCAGCGAACCAGAAACTCGATAAGTATAAACACGACATTGAGCTGCACAAGAGAGCCAAGAGGAGAAGAGATGAGCAAGACTACGCAGCGCATATGGTGTACCCATGGCTCCATAATCCACCTTCCAGGAACCGCAGGCTGAATTGGCAGCCCAGAGACAGGCAACGGCATACTGACTCCTCCTCCACAGCGGTGAGCTCCGACGAGGCGCCCTCTCAGCCGGGCAGATACCCGCTCCGGAGCCAGTCTGTTTTTCGCGGCGAGCAGGACGCTCCGCTTCCTCCGCGACCGGAGCGAGAACATATAGGAAGACGAGGCGTAGCCAGAGGAAGAAACCCACGGTTCCGGTGATGAGCATTACATCTAATATTGTCAACATTTCAGATGCATTATTGAGCGACCCACACCACAATATCCTTTCTAAAGGTTTATCGTTTGTCCCAGCCCGCAAGGTGGACGCATTTACTACCAAGGTAGAGCTATTTAAGTTTTTTAGAAATATTAAGTTGAAAGCATTTTATGCCAGAGGGTTTGATAAGAGAACTCTATATGCTAATGAAAATGTGCTGATAAGTGATGATGTTGATGTTGATGCTAGGCCTGAGACAGAGCCAGACACCTCTAAAAGAAAAGTATTTAAACCCTGTAGCCTGTTTACTCCCCATCTCAACCCTCCCTCAGTTGAAACTTTCTGCAGATTGGTACAAAATGATGTCCTTAAGTTATGTGAGACCAGTCACAAAGCCCATCTTTATCCAAATTACTTGAATCAGAGTCTGCAGCACTTAACACTTTGGTTGCCTAAGGTTAAATTAATGATATACCATAGATTGCCAGCGCTATTTGTCTATGGAGAAAGTCCCCTTCTTTGCAGGGCTATAACTTTTTAAATTCTATTGCTACATTGCCATTATTAGGGCCCATTCAAAGTCCTATATGTATTGTTCATTGTGTAGCAACGTTAAACTTTTTCATTCACATATTCATAGTAAAGTATGGTCTAATGTATAAGTATGTTTTCATCTCTTTCTGCAGCTTTCTCCAGAACGTGATATATAGCCCCAAATGCATTATATTGATGATGAAATACAGTTTGATGGCAATCAGCGCGATATAAAAAATTCCAACTAGACGTACTTCTAGAAGTTACTACACGTCATCTGATGTTGACCGGATGGGCGAGGGGGCGTTTATAATTCCGTGGGCAGCGTTATACCAATCATCTAATGTGGGTCAAATGTTGATAATATCAGTTATTATCGAAGACGGTAATGTTACACGCTGAAACTCACCCCAGTCTCCGCGCGCCGTTGGGCGATCATCGTCGAGTAGAAATTTTATCATTATGGGATATATTATTACCCGGTCCATCTCCAGCTTGTATAATGGTATATACGTCCAAATCATGTTGTTTATCGAGTTATTGGCAATCGATCGCTATGTAGAGTGACGAGCTAGAGTCACGGGACATGTACCGAGTGGCCGGAAGCAATACGGACGTCTAGCAAAACCTCTAGTGCGCTTCCTGTTAAGCGCTTGCGCCGATCGGCCACCAGATGGCGCTCCTGAACCGCCAGAGAGTTCAGTGGGTCCTGCTGGTGAATCTCAGGCCAGCGGAGGGACATTATGAATCCGATCGCAGATTTTTGAAATATTGATATAAAGACGACGTACAGCGTCCCCCGGCAACTTTAGCATGGCCAGCAAAGACGTCTAAAGACGCCCCCTGGCAGTCAAAGTGTTAAGGAACTCATGAAGAAAGATGATTTAATTTTTAGAAAAGCTGACAAGGGTTCTGGTATCGTGCTCCAAAATAAGAGCTTGTATGTATCTGAGATAAACAGACAATTGAATGAGATTGAGGTATATACCCTTTTAAATTCAGACCCTGTGTTTAGATTTTCTACGGAAATCAAAACGGTCCTTAAAAGCCTGAGATTGTCAGAGGCAATTACAGAAAATGAATTTAAGTTTATGTTTGTAGAGTACCCGGTTACCCCTATTATTTACACTTTACCTAAAATCCATAAGGATCTGATTAACCCTCCTGGTAGACCTATTGTTTCCGGTATTGGCTCTGCCACAGAAAAAATCTCTCAGTTCATTGATGCGCATATTAAGGATTTTGCCTCTTCTCAGCGTGGTTACTTAAAAGATACTACTACTTTTTTTAACAGGCTTTCGACCTGCAACATTAGTTCTACAGACTTACTAGTTACCATAGATGTAGTCAGTCTTTACCCCAGCATTCCACATGCTGATGCGCTTGACGCTCTGTGTAACTGAGGTGTTACAAAACCCTGACTGTATTAAAGATTGTGATATATTAAACCACTACTAGTTATGTACTTTAATTACTGGCCATACAGTACATGAATATATATGGTGAACACCCACACAAGAATACGGCATTGACACATAAATTATATTGGAGGGTTATTTATTATTATTAAGCAACGTTAGGTTACAGATTGAGAATTAGGCTCGCGCTTGTATGGCGAAGAACATACGTAAAGTCAGTCAAGAGCATAAGTCAATGAGAATAGTAGGAATACTATGATGGGTCTAAGCTGACGCCACCTGTGGTATAGCAATTGCATGGGCCACACCGGTACCAACTGGAGACACTGGGTTCCCTCCGGGGTGTAAAGCCGGGAGGGGTAGAGGAATGTTCGGGTACCCAGTCTGAGTCAACGGGGAATAAAGAGGCTCCAAGTACAGGAGCCGGTGCTTGTACTCCCTTGATCAGCAGACAAAAGCAATAGTTGTAATCCAATATGCTCGATAGCATTGACGACAGCTAGCCAGCCCCTTCCACGAGGCGGGCCCGAGTGGTGATCCTCACGAGGTTAAATCCCAAACGACAGTGGAATCAACGGTGCTCTTCTCCGGTGGTCACGGTCCCAAAGCAATATAATCCAACCAGAAATGGTTCTGCATTCGCCGGTGCCGATTCTCCTGTGTACATATCCAACGGTTCTCGCCTAGGACTCCTCGGGTGTGGGCACGGATTTAGGCCGCACAGCCTGGATAAGTGCACTAGCTAAATACACGACGAACCGATGGTAATGCTGGTCACGGAAGAACTGTAGCCGCACGATATACAATAAATTATCGACTATTACTTCACATTAGATTAAGTCGAACTCAACGTTACTGCGTTAAACTCTGACACTTTAACATTCTATTCGCACGCGGTTCTCAATGCTCTATTTAGATACAAGGTTGCTCACTTCACTGCACGTTGACTCGTGGTGAAGGTATTAAGGTTTTGGTAAGACTACTGTTGTTTACACCTGCGCCGTATTTATACGTAAGGTGAATATCTAGTCCCAACCTCAGTTCTTGTCTCGTATTACTACGCAGACTCTGGGCATGTACTGACATGCCCGGAGTTGCCTTTGAACTTGCCGTTGGGGGCTTGGTCGTTGGCGCCTGGGGCCGCTGTCCAATAGGAGAGCGAATATTACTCTGGTCTGTATGCAGGTAAAGGGATATTCCGTGTATATATATAAATAATATACAAAGTATATCAAACGATACATATATATATTCAGTTTAATCTGGCCCTTCACAACACTCTGAGTTTTTATTTAAACTCGAGGGAAGTATTACTCCCCCCTACAGAAGCGCTAGTTAGTTTAACCGACCTAGTTCTAACTTCTAACTAGAAATTATTTTAGATTCCAAGATAAATACTATTTGCAAAACAGAGGCCTCAGCATGGGCTCTCCAGCCGCTGTGAACCTAGCCAATCTTTATATGTCCAAATATGAAGTAGATCATATATTTAATAATAACCCGTTTGAGAAATGTGTCAAATCTTATATGCGCTATATTGACGATCTGTTTTTTATTTGGTCTGGTTCATCATCTGAGCTTTTTGCCTTCCTTGAGTACCTGAACACCTGTAGAAGAACGATAAAGTTTACATTGAAGTTTGATATGCATAATTTACCCTTCCTCGATGTTCTGATCAAGAAAGCCCCTGATGGCATCTCATTACATACAGAGGTTTTAAAAAAGGAGACCGTAACTCGTTCTTGCATAATTCCAGTTATCACACCCCAGCCTTGAAGAACAGTCTTCCTTATAGCCAAATACTTCGTTATAAGAGAATATGTGATACTGACGATACATTTATTGCACAAGCAGAGGTTCTCCGTGGCAGTTTCCACAAGAGAGGCTACAGTGCCGATTTGAAACTCAAAGCCCTTAACAAAACCAAACATATCGATAGGGCCACGTTGTTCACCCCCAGAAAGAAAGAAGATAAAACAGACAAAGTATCTTTTGTGTCTACTTACAGTCCTATCACGAGAGACACACAGAGTATTGTCAATAAACATTGGCATATTCTGCAGTCCGACCCTCTTATAGGGACAGCGTTTCAGCATTCGCCTAACTATTTTTATAAGAGACAAGCGAATTTATCTAATCTCCTAGTCAAAACTGATTTGCCCTTAAAGAAACCTTCTCATTTTATGTCCAATATCTCAGATGGGAATTTTCCCTGCCAATCCTGTGTACAGTGCCAGGGCATACATTTTTTGCACATCCTAAAACGGGGAAAAATATACCAGTCAAAGGACGGATTACGTGTAATTCGTCCAATCTGGTGTATTTGCTAAAATGTCCTTGTAATTTTTCTTATGTGGGCAAAACAACGAGAGCCTTTAAATCAAGAATAAGTGAACACAAATGTGCTGTGAGAAATTCAGATGTCAAGTCGTCGGTAGCTCGACATTTCTCTAAGTGTAAACATACCGTCAACGATCTCAAATATATGGGACTAGAGTTAGTACTCAGGCCAGCGCGAGGTGGAGACAGACACAAGTTGCTGTTGCAACGTGAATGTTATTATATTCACCTGTTCAATTGCATCGAACCTAGAGGAATGAATGAAGAGAACGTTTTAACCTGTTTCCTCTAACCTCCTTACACCTACAGTGTTATTTCTGGTTTTATTAAAGTTGTTGTTTGTTGCTAAACTAGAGGCATGTTTCACAAGGATGCCCAATGTATAATTTGAAACTATTTAATTAAATATGTAAAGTGGCTCAATTAGCCCTAGAAATTAATGGGCATGTTATATGTTATCAAGTTTCTGGTAATTTTGTTTTGTTTTGTATTGTTTATAATATAGATTGGTGTTAGATATAGATATATCTATATATATGTATAATTTATAATTTATGATTGGACTCTATTTTGATAGGTCATTCCTTTGGTCACATTGCACAGGCACGCACACCTGCGTTGTGATGTCATTTCCTGCCGTGTCATGTCATGTAATTACCTGCCAGGTGTATTTAACTATCACCTTGAATGTATTTCCAGTGCTAGCCATATCACTGAAGAAGGACATTGTCCGAAACATGTCTGCTATTTATTCAGGCTGCCATTAAAAAACATTGAACCTGTGAGTGCTGGTCCGGCTACCCTGCTTTTTGATATACTGAACTTTATGGGATTACAGCACCCAGTGTGAGAACGTTAGGTTATGACTATAACCAAGTTCTGTTAACACTTAGTGAACGCTCAGCGTTTCATGCATATATCTCGCTTCAGCATATATACACTGAATAATTTCACAAATGTACCTTTAAATGCCAGCATTAATCTGGCCACACCCCCATCCGCTTACCTATATAAGCAGGGATGGTGCCACACACTCATCTCCTTCCCAACAAATTTCACCACAATGAAAAATCAAGGGCCGCAGCGGCGTCTAGACGCTGAGCGTTCACTAAGTGTTAACAGAACTTGGTTATAGTCATAACCTAACGTTCTGTATCACACTAGCTCACGCTCAGCGTTTCATGCATAATAGGAGCTGAGCGGGAGCTAGAAGCTCGACAAATGTACCCTGCTGAGGCCCCCCACAACCATCAGATCAGGGAGGGCCGAGCCCCCCCCGACCCACCCTAATGGAGGGCACCCCCCCTATTGGTGGCTTCACGGGAGGGCGACGGACCCGACCGTGCGAAGAGGCACTCAAGCAACTCAACGCACAGGGTGAGCAGACCGTGGCTTGACCCCACGACTACACACACGCACAACCTGCATGCCACCCGGGAACGAACAGAGGGATAAACCTCGTTACTGCCCCCAGAATCACGGGGTCAAGGGTAAACCCAACCCCGTGGCAAGGCCGTAGCAGCGGAGCGCGAAGGAAGACCCAGACCCACCAAAGGGACTGGACCCCCTGGAACGGGGGCCCGGAGAAGTCCATGATGCCAGCATCAAGACCCCACCAGGTGGGC
The DNA here is from genome assembly GCF_963971535.1 of Notolepis coatsorum. NCBI lineage: Eukaryota > Metazoa > Chordata > Actinopteri > Aulopiformes > Paralepididae > Notolepis > Notolepis coatsorum. The sequence goes on from NC_140177.1 coordinate 13,540,806, forward strand.
ACTTAGTGACCCCGCCCCCCACATCGCCAGCGTATTCGGACAAAGGCCCCTCAGCCGAGCGGGCCCTGTCCCCCCAATAGTACACCGCCTGGCACACTGATCCTGCAGAACAGGCAGTCAGCATGGCCGTAAGCACACAAAAAAGGTTAACCAACGGAAGCAGGCAGCGCACCGGGGAAAAACCAGGCAACAGGCTATTAACCCTAGCCTGGAGACTGCGGACGAGACAGGCGCCAGAGGGGACAGCTGAACACAGCCGCCCCGGCGGAAGGAGCGTAAGCTGGCGGTGTTGCATGACCAAGCCTCCATTTAAAAACCCCCACCCAGAGGGGTTGAGGCAGAGAAGGCTGACACGATTGGCAGACGTCATGAACGTGCAGGGGCACCCTCAAACGGTGAACCCGGGAGTTGACACTGCTCCAACACACCAGGGAATCAACCACCTTGGCGTTACCAAACGCGGTGGTTGTTCCTATAACCCCTCAAGAAAAAACTCCAAAACACACCTGCGGGTATACACCGGCTATACCGCAGTACAAGTGTTTCAGTTTTCAAAAAAGGGTTAACCCAGGCCTACGGGTCGACGAAACATTACTTCGGACCGGGCCTGGCGATACGGGAAGCACAGGGTCACCAGAGGAGGTCAAAGACCACCCCAACAGGCCCCTCTTCGCCATGCGTGAGAGAGGAGCGAAAAAGAATGGAGAACCAGCCCCTAAGCACACCGTACTTGGTATTCCCAGGCGGTCTCCCAACCAAGTACTAACCAGGACCAACCTGTGTAGCGGCCGAGATCCGACGAGATCGAGCGTGTACAGGCTGGCATGGCCGTAAGCCATTACGACAGTGCTGAGTAAAAACGTACCCAACCAGGGTCTCCATAGTGCTTAACCCTGTGACACCCGGACCGACCTGGCATTTTTCCCCCTGAAAAAAGCCCAAGTCCCTCAGGGTACCAGAACAGCAGATCTGCATCCCCGGCGGACAACGGGTTCAACTGATCCGGACCAGCGTGACCAGAACCAGTCCTGTGCCCTAACCACGCCGACATGCCTACTCCAGGAGAAAGGGCAGATATGCGTGTTGATCTTAACATGAAAAGAAGGCGCCACCCAGACGTTCGGGCGAACCGCGCCCGGTGGCCCACCCCCAGGGCGTGAGACCACTCTACATATGTTCAGATCCATACCGTCATCATCCCCCAGACATGAACGAGAATCCGTCGATAACCAACCCAGGTTGTGGGATGTGGTCGTCGGAAGAGGAAAAACCTCCATCTCAGTTGCTCTATAAAAACGCCGTTTTAACCTCAAGCAACCAAGGCGTGCCAGTCAGTCGCCTGTTTATAGCGAGCTAGCACTATACGTGCGTCGGGACACACCCATATCAATGAACAGGCTATTTAGACCTGTCATTGAATCCCCAAGGCGCCCAGGGGAACGACAAGAGGGATGTGACACTTCCTAACTCCAACTCTTTTTTTAATAGAAAAGAAGGAAGCACCAACAGTATGTATCCCAGTCTACACAGCCGGGGGTAAAACATTTTCACATTTTTACATCCCACCATCCTCCCATAGGAAGGAGACGGGAATCCCCAGAGAGACTTCCCACGCGAGCTGTACAGATTGAAAAGAATATATTGCACCTTGAGCCATGTAAAAAATTGGTTTTTAGGGCTCTTCGGGGAAGAGGCACTGAACCCATACACACTCAATAATCGAATTGAATCGAATACATACACAATAGAATAGGACACCTTCTAGAGGGTCCACTCACTTTGACAATCTGAGGAGGAAGGCTCTGTACTCTGATGGAGGCTCCCTCACATGGAAGGAGGAGTCCGAACTCACAGAAGGCCCGAATAGGCGCTTGGTGAGGAGGAGCCCTGACCACCCCCCCGAAACAGATCTATCACATGGACCTGAACAGCACACGGAAGTCCTACCAACAGAGACGCGCACGGTGACGTACTCTATGGCGGGGGAATTTCTGAGGTGCACACGCCCAATATTCCAGGCCGTGGGACCAGGAAACTCCCTCCCCTATCTGATTTTTACTAAGGAAAAAACACAGAATAGAGAGGGCTCTCTAAGAGCCCCGGTCCAACATACACATGTGCTTCTGTGGCCAGTCCAACCCAGTTGCAGGTCACATGACACACACAACCCATCATCACCTACAAAAAATGGCAAAAACACTCTACAGAGGAACACCGTTTTTCATAATGAGAGAATACTTAATTCTCGATTAGTATCGGCCACAGGCCTTGCTAAGCACACACGACAGCGACCAAACAATCTTTTCTTTTAGGAAAATAAAGTTTCTCCAGCAGTCATAGCACAACCTCAACAATCAAGCTAAGGGTTACATCGCATCCCTACCACACAAAGACACATTGTAGTGCAACAACATGTCTGATAGGAGGATGAAGAAGTCCCCAGGGAACCGTGGGGAAAAACACAATCCTCCTACTTTACCCTTAATACGGCCAGTTAAAACAGGAACCTGTTAATATGTGAACACACTGTTCATTGTCATCACAGGCTGAGAAAAGAATATTCTTTCACTCATTTGTCACTAAGCATAGCTTCATAGGTTAGTTACCTTAGTTGTGAGTACACGGTACATAACAACACACATGATGTTTCTCACACAACAACCAGATCATTTTCACATCTGTAACAACAACCCGATTTGCCCGGAGAAGCTAATTACCAGTGACAAGACAGTTCACACAAAACTCGCGTCGTATCCCAAATGCATTGCAGCAACACACGTTTTTGGAAAACAGCGTTATTTACAAAACATGTAGAAGGTAAAGCCGGAAGACGCGTATAAGGTCTGGTCAAACCTTTGTCCTACCCGGAGCGTAGATCAGCGAAGTGCAGTCTCAAGACACCGTAGAAACACAGCCATCCTGTGTTGTTCGATCTGGGCAGCGTCGCCGCTCCACCCGTCGCTATGGTCCCTTTTGTTGACGCAATCCTTGCCGTCCTGGCTCAGGGCAGGGTCGACGAACATCCCCTGTCAAAGATGACGTCGTAGTCAAGAGTGTAAAACATGTTATAATCAAAGCACGTTCAACAGAGTAGCATTAAGCTAACGGCCGCTCCAACCGTCAGTCGCTACTGCCCCTGCTCGCGAGACGCCGAGCGAACGGCGCACGCGACCAGAGGGGAGCTTGCGGCGGCGCGCGAGTAGCCGGAGCTACCCCGCGCTGGCCTTGTCCGATAGCAGCAAGCTAACGTTTCCTAGTGATCACAACAGGCTAGCGCCGCAGCTAACAGCTGACTGGCTAACAGTAGGCCCAACCTCTGTAGGCCACGCAGTGATCCCAGCAGGCTGACGCCGCAGCTAACAGCTGACTGGCTAACCGTAAGCTAAGCAGCTATCACCTGAACTTGTACACAATGATATAACACTCACCCAGACAGGCCGCCGTTCTGAAACCCTCCTCACTTTTTAAGAGAAAAAAGAAACAAGATGTCAACACAGCTTTACAACAGTGATTTTACCAACACCCGACGGAGTCAGCACAATACCAAACTGGCCTGTGTAGCTGACTTGAACATAGATCTTCCGCTATCGAACATCTTATGCACATATCTCCTCGTGAAGGAATACTCTCATTTGGATATGAAAGAAGGGGCTACACGGTGACAGAGAGATACCCACTCATCCAGAAAACACAGGGATCACCAGTGTTAATGGTCGCAGCCCACTAGTTAAAACTACAATGGTCTTCAGACCAAGGTCTTCTGTCGCCTAGGAGGCTGAACAAAGGACCCTAGCCTGGGGCCGGTTTTCATAAACATTGTCAATTAGCCCCCATAGCACTAACAGACAAGTGAAGCCTGCCAGCAACAGTACTCACCCAGCCTGAAACCCACCGCTTCTCACAACAGCGGCGCGTCCTACAGTTCAGCTGTGGCCTGAAAGGTTTCACCCCAACCAACACAACAAGGAACTGCAGTTGAGAAGCATGCAGCGGCGTGCTCCCAATATGAAAACCGGTGGAGGGTTTTAGAATGATCACCATCTTCCAGACACTCCAGTGACGAAGACAACATCGCCGTATTTTCTCGAAAATAGTGAGAGAGAAAATAAAGATATGATGTCAACGTATCTCCTTGTTCTTCCTCTCCTCGTAAACATTGCTTTTCCAGCAAATATTTTTCTCCACGTCAAGTGGGCATATGAGCAACACGTTGCTTGTGATGAAATTTGAGAAGGAGATGAGTGTGTGGCACCATCCCTGCTTATATAGGTAAGCGGATGGGGGTGTGGCCAGATGAATGCTGGCATTTAAAGGTACATTTGTGAAATTATATATGTATATATATATATGCTGAAGCGAGATATATGCATGAAACGCTGAGCGTGAGCTAGTGTGATACAGAACTTGTGAGCGCGGTCTAACTTGACTATATAAGGTAAACAAATGAGAGCATTGCTGAAACAGTTGGTAGGCTATTTCTCTATTCCCAGACCACATTTCCCATAAACCCCATCGCTTCCCGTTAGCTCCGCCCCACAGCGTGGGAAACTGTTTTGATGAGAGGAGAGGCTGAGAAGTCTTGCTGATGGTGAACTTTTAAGTTATTGATGAAGCAAGCTTAGTTTGGAAAGGCTTCCTTTGCTCCATACGCCTTCAGTAGAACTCCCGTGGATCCGGCCCAGACACACACACGATACCAGTAGAAAATAGATGAAAAACATGACGGTCGATATCGGTCTCACCGTCTTTCTGCAGTCATCCTGCCAAGGTATGGACATTGAATTTATGATGATATATTGATGTCAAAACCTTCCTAGTAGCTGATTCAATAAAGACACTGAATGAAACACTGTTTCCTTTCTTCTCCTGTTTTGTTATTGTGATGCCATTGATGAGTCTGCTTGCTTCTCTGGTAATCACCTGGCCTAGATGGTTGATATCCCATACCCCAAGGGGATCAATAAAGGAATCTTATCTTACGCATTGCATGTATTCCATATTCAGCTATAGAACGCTCCATGCGAGGTCTTGTGATATAGTTATATATACTGTAGTTGTCATATAGTATCTAATTCCTTTGAAAGTTCTGTCAGAAAACATATTTAGACAAATATCTCCATATTCTATGAGATTCACACGGACCACTTTCTGTGTTGATGGCAAACACAGGAGTGCGAATCACATGAAAACCTCTGTTGATGAGACAGGTGTGTTTACAATAAGCCCCTCAGTGTTGATGAGACAGGTGTGTTTACAATAAGCCCCTCAGTGTTGATGAGACAGGTGTGTTTATAATAAGCCCCTCAGTGTTTATGAGACAGGTGTGTTTACAATAAGCCCCTCAGTGTTGATGAGACAGGTGTGTTTACAATAAGCCCCTCAAGTTCAAGTTCTTTAATAGTTGTCATACAGAAGTACAGAATACTTTCATACAAAATGCTTCTTAGTGTTACGCTCCAGAGACTGTGCTAGACAAGATAGTATCAAATAACATAATATAGCATGTAATTTAGAAGAAGAAAAATGAGGTCACAGTGTTCGGTATAGACATATGTACAATGTTCTGAGTTACTATATAATATACAATACTATGCAGTGTACTAATGTACAGTACTATCTAGTGCAAAGCAGAAATGGGATGAGGTACAATTTTAGGTACAATTTACAGTAAGGTGTACGAGTTGTAGTGCAATCCTTCATCAATAAATATAAAGTGTGGGGAGTGGGTGCTACAGTGTGTTTGTTTAAAGTGGGTGTGTGCTATAAAGTGTGTGGAGTGGGTGCTACAGTGTGTTTGTTTAAAGTGAGTGTGTGCGTGTGGATGTGTGTGCTATGTGCGTTTGGTGGTTGTTGTTGTGTAGTGTTCATTCATTGTTCGTTTAGCAGCCTGATGGCCTGGGGATAGAAGCTTCTTCTGAGTCTTTCTGTGCTCGCCTTGAGACTCCGGTATCGCTTGCCTGACCGCAGCAGTTCAAAGAGGCAGTTGTTCGGGTGACTGGAGTCTTTAATGATTCTCTTAGCCTTGCCCGTGCAACGCTTGTTGTAAATGTTCTGGAGGGTGGGGAGCCCCCCTCCAATTGTGCGTTCGGCTGAACGTGTCACTCTTTGTAGTCTGCTTCGGTCTTGTGCAGTGCTATTCCCAAACCAGGAGGTGATGTTGCCGGTCAAGATGCTCTCTATTGTACATGAGTAGAAGTTCTTAAGGATCTTCTGACTGACTTGGAACTTCCTTAGGCGCCTGAGGAAGTAGAGGCGTGTTGATGAGACAGGTGTGTTTACAATAAGCCCCTCAGTGTTGATGAGACAGGTGTGTTTACAATAAGCCCCTCATGTTGGCAGCTGAGTGGCGCAGTGGGTCTATGCGTGGACTGTGGATTATGAATTACGAGGAATCTGAATCTGTGGATTGTTTAATTGTATCACTATCACTCACACGTTAGTGATATTGTAACTGGGATTAAAATGTCTGAGATGCGCTGTTTGACGGATTTGAGAAATTTAATGAGCCGTTGACATTAATGCATTTGAGAAAATGCATTTATCTGCTCAAGCACTGTTATCTGATGATGTGTCACTGGTATAAACCAAAGGTTAATCAATTCAATGCATGTATGGATGATGTCCGAAGATTAAAACCTGATTAACAGTGAAACTGTATAGCCTCCCTCCAAGCCTCTCCGACACGTTATTTCGGGTCGCGCCTTGAAACTTTGGGAACCATGTATTTATATATAAAGTACATGATACCTAAGCCGAGCGCATACAGTACATCCTCATAAGTATCTATTAATTTGTAACAATTAGATACTCTTTGGGCTTGTTTCTATCTACTTATTCTGAAAGAGTTGAACTAATTATTTTCGCTAGCAATAGATCTCATTCGATTATTCATTCCATTAAGCCTACTGCCAGCAGCACATTTAAAGGAATATAATCTGATTGATTGGGGTAATGAGGGACTTAAAATTATGCATTTAACTTGTCAGCGAGGCTATTGAGCCGTACTGTATTGTACCCATTCTGCAATCTGTTAATAAAGTTTTAAATTAATCAATCAATGCCGTTAGAAAATCAGGATTTCTGCGATCGACACCTGCTGTCTTTTCAGGTGACGCGGCCGCGCGCAATTATCCTGAGTATCAAGTTTGGTTCGAATTAACGAGACTGAATCCACCTTCGAGGAACAGGGAAAGCGCAGATTCAAACATCAGGTTAATTTAATCTGGATAATGGGACTTTTGATCGACTTAGTTGAACCAGCTACAGGGAATGGGGCCCTGGTGTCGCTGGTTTATAGGTGTTTAGTTATGGACAACACAGCTGGTGTCGCTGGTTTATAGGTGTTTAGTTATGGACAACACAGCTGGTGTCGCTGGTTTATAGGTGTTTAGTTATGGACAACACAGCTGGTGTTACTGGTTTATAGGTGTTTAGTTATGGACAACACAGCTGGTGTCGCTGGTTTATAGGTGTTTAGTTATGACAACACAGCTGGTGTTACTGGTTTATGGGTGTTTAGTTATGGACAACACAGCTGGTGTTACTGGTTTATAGGTGTTTAGTTATGGACAACACAGCTGGTGTTACTGGTTTATTTACGATTTGTTCCGAGAACAAGCTGTCAGACCAGTCACACCCATATTCCCAGTTATAAATCAACTCAACTCAAATAGCATCCAAACAATACAAAGTACACACTTAACAAAGTGCCTGGTCTTATATTCTTCAAATAAATTAAATGTCAGTTAATAACCAATAATAGATAATATAATATTACACACAAAAGAATACACCAACAGAAAGTCTCATACAGCTTTTCTTCTTCTCTTCTGGAATCCTCACTGGAATGGCTGAGTTTGATTAGTCAACTTTATGGGTTTTGGGTTTGTTTTATACTTTCACAGTCAAAATCTACTTAATTTTGAAAATCAAAACATTTAGCATCAGGATAGATCCACACACTGACCAGAGTGCATGCTGGGTACAGCGACCTCTTCAAACATGTCAACGTCAACATTCTGAATGACTCGCTGTAGTGTCCTGCTAACGTTAACAGTTAACAGGAAATAAAGTGTGTTCCCATAGCAACGGAATACTTTGGATCGGTTATTTTTAAAGTCTGAAGACAGAGGTAACCAAATGTCCAAAAGGTAACTCATATCATGACAAATATGCAAATACAATGTTTATATTTAGTTTACCAACGATCCAACAGCAGGCAGACGTGTGTGTACCCAGCTAGCATGTGTCTTCTGCTTAAACCCGCCCCTCCGCCACACGTCCCTGGGTGAATCAAACTCATCCATTCTCGTAGGAATCCATTCATGTTCAGTGCCATAACCCTGCGAAGTGATTCACTCTTCTTCCCCTCAGAAGCTCTCAACCAATCATCAGCCAGGAGGTGGGCGGGGTCGGGACGAGTAGGTCAGGCGTGGCTGACTGGCAGCGGTGTCATCATTGAATGGGGCATGAGAGGCTGGAACACCATAGGAGGGGTGTTTTGGACTGAGGGGAAGGAGAAGGAAGGCCCGTTAGTGCTGCGTTCATATTCATGTTATATATTAACTATCATATCATTTAATTTCAAACCATTATTTAAACTCAAAGGCAACCGAGGTTACCCTCATTTACAGTCACATTTAGTGACTATAGAGATAAGCAAAGAAAAGCCATATAAAATCACACAGCATATAGAATCACAACAATAACACAAGGAGAGACAAAAGGATAACAAATCAATTAAAATGCGTACAACTTGATTATATAGTAACTTGGTCGATGGACAAGTGATTTTGTTCACAGATGATTTTGTTAAAGGTTAATGGTTTATTGTAATAGGGGCAGAACCTGATAAGCATATCACTGCTTCCTATTCCTTTTCGGACAAGAGACTGTTTTGTTTATTATTTTATCTTTCTTCTTTTCCCACCAAATAATCTTTGTATTTTATAGTTATTTGATTACATTTAATGTTCAAAATAAACCATTCGTTAATTCACGTTCATGTGGTGCTAGTGGCGTAGTGCAGAATTGTCCACATCGCCAATTATGGTTCTCAATGTTTCTGCTGATGTCAAATGCTACATAGCAGGTCAGATGAAAGACAGAATACACTCAGACCAACCCTCGAGTTCCCGAGGACCACGTGAACGCAGCATGTTTCTCCAGTTCAGTCAGTACTCCTCAAGTGGTAAAGTCCGGTTCCATGATTACCGGGGAACATGGGAGTATCATGAGACAACACGTATGATACTGACATACTAGGATTCCCGAAAGGTCGATGGAACCACTTGCATGAAGAGAGAAAGGTTGAATAATCTGTCTGGATCTGATCTGGTCATAACTAGTTAGCGCCTGAACACCATCACCTCATAAATATGACTTAATATATGTCAAATAATAGACTTCTGACTTTATAGAAGACCGGCTGAAAGCACCATAAAACACTAAGGGCTAGATCCACAAAGAATGGATTGCATGGTGCTAATTGCACCCTTACTTACAATTCATTATGAATTGAAAATGGGGGACCCTGATGTAAACAAGACGAAAGTATTTCTCTGGTCTGCATCCCCTTAACAATTGTGTGTATTAAGCCGTACCGTATTGTACCCATTCTGCAATCTGTTAATAAAATTGTCATTCAATCGATCACCTGCGCGTGTGTCTGACTCTTAACCACCAACACCTGCACAGACTACAGCGTATGTCGTATATCATGCCAGTTAGGGTACATTGTGTACTGCACTTTGTGTAGCCTACTGTTGACTTGAACCGTTTCTCATAGTAATATATATATATATATATATATATTAGAGCTGGGCCGTTAACGGCGTTAACGTGCTGCGTTAACGCGATACTAGTATTGCGCGATAATATAATTAACACATTAATCTAAAAAAATTTAAAAAAAATAAAAACTTTACATTTTCTTTTTTTTTTGCCTTTATTTACCCAGGGTAGGTTCGCTGAGCACAGATACTCTTTTTCAGGAACGCCCTGCTTCACATTCACAGTTCCATTCACACCTGGGAGCTGCCCAGTACAACCACAGTTGACACCATTGGCCACTGAGCAACTCCAAAGTTCAAGTTTGAAATGCTTCTTTCTGTTTTGCTCCTGAGAGTGTGCTAGATACTGTACTGTACTGGTAATATTATTTGTTTGTGTTAACTTCTGAATAAAACAACTTATTAAACACAAGTACATCTTATTGAACATTATTTTGATATTTTATTACCAATTATCATAGCAAAACAGCTTTTTCAAACAGTCTGTAATGCATTTTGGAAACGGGAGATGGGCTCATGGTGTAATGGGCCACCTGGCCTGAGAAACATGAGGAAAGAAAAAGTAAGGACTTACTTCTGGTCATTATTTGGGTAGAACACACATTTTGAATGCCTTCGGCAGTTTTTTTGTTTTTTTTTGTTTGCCATTTTAATCTAGATTAATCTAGATTAAATCCAGGATTGCAGATAGATTAATCTAGATTAAAAAAAATGTATCTATGCCCACCTCTAATATATATATATATATATATATATATATACATACATGTGCTTGCTCTGGTAGCTCTGTCCTTGCTCCGTTAGCTCTGTAGCTCTGCGCTTGCTCAGTTAGCTCTGTAGCTCTGCGCTTGCTCTGATAGCTCTGGTAGCTCTACGCTTGCTCCGTTAGCTCTGTAGCTCTGCGCTTGCTCCGTTAGCTCTGCGCTTCCTCCGTTTTTTGCATTTTTAAATTTCGTTGTAACAACTGTAACAATAACAATAAAGATCTATTATATTCTATTCTATGTTAGCTCTGTAGCTCTGCACTTTCTCCGTTAGGTATGTGCTTGCTCCGTTAGCTCTATAGCTCCGCGCTTGCTCCGTTAGCTCTGTAGCTCTGCGCTTGCTCCGTTAGCTCTGTGCTTGCTCCGTTAGCTCTGTAGCTCTGCGCTTCCTCCGTTAGCTCTGTAGCTCTGCACTCTGTTAGGTATGTGCTTGCTCCGTTAGCTCTGTAGCTCTGCGCTTGCTCCGTTAGCTCTGTAGCTCTGCGCTTGCTCCGTTAGCTCTGTAGCTCCGCACTTGCTCCATGCTTGCTCTGTTAGTTCTGTAGCTCTGCGCTAGGGCTGGGCGGTATGGTCTAAAATTGTAATCACGGTATAATTGGAAGCATAGGCGGTAGCGGTATATATCACGGTATATTCATTTATCTTCTGAAGGGGTAAAACACTGGTATGGCAGCTATTACTGTACTCTTCAAATAGTACAGAGGTATTTTAAGAACATTTATTGTGCAAAACTGCAATAGAAAAATGCAAAACCTTTTCTCAAGTTACCTTTTCTCAAGTGTCTGCAGGCAGGTATGGTAATTAATATTTTGACGCTGTTGAAACAAATAATCAAAAATAATAAAAATTATTCCGTTACAGCTGCTGAGCTATATACTATAGCTAATGTCCATCAATATCTTCCTTTTGAATGAAATAGGTTCAAGAATCGAATCAGGATTGCAGAGAGAGAGAGAGGGGGGAGGGAGGGGGGGACGGACTCAGCCCCCCCTTCCCTCACTATTGGATGCCTCCGAGCGTTCCCAGGGATAGGTTTAGTTAGCGTTAGCAGCCAACATTAGTTAAGGTTTTAGCGCGATGTGGGCATTCCAGAATGGCAATGATGCAAAGCATGTTAGACCATTGGACCCGTCACAGAGTTTACATTACACATAGTAACGCAGGGCTGAAGAGCTAGTTTTCTTCTAGAATTTAAGGTCCGCTCTGCTCCGTGTCTATTATGAAATGACAATTGCGCGTTGACATGCCCACTACGCAAAGCCATTACTCGCACACTGCTCCTAAATGATTTTTCCAGTTTGCACATATCTATTTTTAGGGGCAAATGAGAGTGAAATAGTTGCACTGTCGAGCCCTGGTGTGGTTACGTCATTGCTACTTTAGAGCTGCTCTACCGGTCACAACAGGTATAGTCAAAATCCATACCGTAGTGCAAATTCATACCGGTGTACTTTCTATACCATTTATACCGTCCACCCCTACTCTGCGCTTTCTCTGGTAGCTCTGTGCTTGCTAGTTGCTACCATAACCTACGTCACACTTTCCCAACGTGAATACTTGAACTTCAGGAGGTCGGAGTTCAGAGGTCATTACATTACTTACAGTTCCCACTAGTCATGAATGCAACATATGCCCACGTATAGGCAGATCTTGGATTTCTTCCAGGGGACAACCCTGTGGTGAGTCTTACCGTCCATATAGGTCAGTGTGGTGAGCAGGGATGAGTCTCACCGTCCATATAGGTCATGAGCAGGGCTGAGTCTCACCGTCCATATAGGTCATGAGCAGGGCTGAGTCTCACCGTCCATATAGGTCATGAGCAGGGCTGAGTCTCACCGTCCATATAGGTCAGTGTGGTGAGCAGGGCTGAGTCTCACCGTCCATATAGGTCATGAGCAGGGCTGAGTCTCACCGTCCATATAGGTCATGAGCAGGGCTGAGTCTCACTGTCCATATAGGTCATGAGCAGGGCTGAGTCTCACCGTCCATATAGGTCATGAGCAGGGATGAGTCCGGGCCGACGAAGGCTGTGTACTGTAGCTCCTCCATCAGCGGCTGAGTCAGCTGGCTGGCGGGAAGTGATGTCATCACCGAAGAGGGAAGGCCACCGGGGATGACGTGCTTCTTGTGACGAGCTCTGCAGTTCTGGAACCACACCTGGAAGGATGAGGATGACTCATCAGTTTTCTCCCATTAACTAAACACAACCTGGAAGGATGAAGATGACTCATCAGTTTGACCGATTAACTAAACACAACCTGGAAGGATGAAGGTGACTCATCAGTTTGACCCATGTGATCATTATCAGATAGATATTAACTAAACACAACCTGAAGGTCCGTTCCCCTCCTATGGCAACATTTACATCTGGGCCACAATTAGATTAGATTCAAATGTATCGTCATCATGCAGCACAAGTACAGTACAACCAAACGAAGTTTGGCATCCAACCAGAGTGCAAATGTACAGTAAAGTGCAACAGCAATATACAGGTGATTAAACTGGGTATAAGATATATAAATGAGACTTCCGGTTTGACAACAGCATGTAGCGGTCACGTTGGTCATGAGCTCCGCTCCCGTTCATGTTAATTTCGCTTCAAAACCCACTTTTTACAACAATGTGTTTAAACCTCGACGTATATATTAACTAAGACCTTCTACTAACTATATCAACAAAAAGAACATGACATCAAAGAAAGAACCTGTAAAGAGACGCGGAGCAGACAATCTAACGGCAGACCCTGCGGAGACTCACTCCGTGAAGGCTCGGGCAGTCGAGATCGAGAATAAAACAACTGATCATACCATCGCTTCCACCGCTCCTGCAACCTCACCCGAGACAGACATGGAGAATAAATCACACGATTTCGAGTCTCTGGCTAATCTGATAAAGATCTTAACCGACAAGGTTGACAAGCATGATGATAAGATTGCTAATGTTGACGCCAAGGCTGATAATATTGCTGATAGGGCTGACGCTAATGCTAACGCTTTCAAGTTATCTATCGAAGCTAAATTCGAAGAATTTAAAGCAGCGGCTGCAGTACAAACCGAGCGCATTATTGCAGTTGTAAATACCGTGGGCGAATATACACTGAAATTCGATGAGGGCAACAAGGCTCTACATGTCGATATCGCGGAACTAGCGGTGGAGATGAAAGAGGCTGACAAGGAACTTTTGCACAAGATACTTGATAACGAGAAAACAACGGATAGGTTGCTCGAAATCGAACATTACTCCCGTATATTTAATATCCGTATAGTGGGATTGGATGAATCAGTCAAATGCACAGACGACACGTTCCCGACAGTGTTAGCTGGAATTCTAGGTTCAGATACCCTCCCTACAACACCGACAGTGGACCAACGCTACAGAGTCGGCACCCCGAGACTACAGCAGCAACAAAGCGAGGGTGATCATTGCTAGCCTGCGTAAAACTGAAATAAGAGACACGATCATCAAGGATGCACGTAAGAAGTGGGGAAAACTGACATACAAAGGGAAACAAGTGTCGTTCTACGAAGATATGTGCAGGGAGGCTATAACTCTACGAGCCCGTTACAAGGATGTGATGCATCAGCTCTATGAGAAAAATCTCCGTCCTATCCTACGTTATCCAGCTAATCTTTCCATTGTGGAGGAAAATGGAAAAAGGTTCGGGCTCCGTTCGCCTGAAGTGGCCGAAGAATACATGAAGAAAATACATTGTGGATGACAAGTTTATTAATCTTTTTTTTTAATCTATATTGGATAACTTTGCTATGGCTCGGACATCAAAAACGGCATCAAACAAGCTTTTGACAACATTGAGGTACAAATAGTTTAATACGAAACGCTAGACACTATATTTATAGATTTATGGTTTTGTGCAGGTCATGATCTGATGTCGACATTTTGGAACATTCTGGATTTTTTCGAACGCTCTGTGTCATATTGGAATATACTGGAATACACTGGAATGACATAACTCTATGACAGGAAGAATGCCCTGGAACATAAACATCAGTTTTCCACAAGTCATGATCGGTGGCTAACTTTCTGGAATACACTGGACTTTTTCAATGAAGGCCCTGGAACAATAACATCGATAGGTGACCTGCACATGAACCAGATATGGAAGATCAATAAACCTTCATAACGGATTAATGCCCATCCTTTTCATCTAGATGTGTAAGCTTGGCAAAGTTATTTTATAATTTAAGCAATTGTTCCCTAATTTTTGGGATTTCTATAATTTAGTTCTAAACATCTTTCTTTCTCTTTCTCTGTTTTCTGAAATGTTCCAACCTATACATGTTAGTAGAAGGTTCAAATGAGTATACTAATTGAGGCATATTTTTCATTTTATTTTATTACATTAACAGGAGAGTGGCTAGGCCACAGGTGACATTCTATTAAATTAGAATTAAAGTTTTAGATCCTATGGCAATTTGCATAGGAAAGTTAAGGATAAATGGCTCATTCTGGGCTAACCGGTGGTGTAAGGGAGGGTGGAGTTGTACGCGAAGGGGGTGTCAAAGGAACACAGGTACCTTGTATGGCTCTTTGAGGGAGGGGGGTTTAGGGGATTATTTGTATATATGTATGTTTTTAAGCTCGGCTCTCAACGGGACCTCAATAATTGGATATATATCCATTGTGAATTCGTACTCCAGACGCATTACTAACAAGTACACAACAACCTGTATAGATTATGGCTAGTTTGAATATAATGATTTGGAAATCTGGGGGAATAAATAAACAACATAAACGCAAAAGCGTGCTCACACTGATGAAAAACAAATGGGTCGATGTGGCTCTTCTAAGCGAAATGCACCTTTTAGTGGAAGACAAAGTAATGCTAGCGGACAACATATATCATAACATTAGTCACTCTTCCTTTGGAACGAGATCCCGTGGAGTTGCTATAGTCGCGAAACGGAAGTTGAATATTGCATTGCAGGACGTATGGTCTGATACAGAAGGTCGGATAACCATAGCTAAAATTGTATACAGTAACAGGAAAATAGCGTTGGTAGCGGCATATGCCCCAAATCTTTACGAGGCTAACTTCTACGCTACACTTACCAGAACAATGTTAAACTTTCCTGAATACTCATTTATAATTGGCGCGGATTTTAATGCTATTTGGGATCCCGGGATGGATAAATCTTATCCCACCATTTCCAATGATCAGAAAAGTTCATCTAATGCACTAAAGGATTGGTCTAAGAATACAGGTGTAAATGACCTATGGCGTTCACTCAACCCAATGGCCCGAAAGTACTCTTGTCGATCTGCAAGACAATACATTCTCCAGAATAGATTATGTTTTTGCATCCCCTAGACTATTTGATAACTATGACGTGGAAATGGTACCCAATCAGATCACAGTTATTTACTCCTAAAAGGATCATTTGGTATACTGTCATCTCGAGCCCCAAGATGGCGATTTAACTCGATATTGCTGAAAAACAAGGAATTCAATAGACAATTCAAAGAAGCTCTTGTTGAATTCCTGCTGGAGAATGCGCAATCGGTACAGGACCCCAGAATATTATGGATGTCGGTAAAGGGATTTA
This sequence comes from Notolepis coatsorum, assembly GCF_963971535.1. Classification (NCBI taxonomy): domain Eukaryota; kingdom Metazoa; phylum Chordata; class Actinopteri; order Aulopiformes; family Paralepididae; genus Notolepis; species Notolepis coatsorum. Next base: position 13,556,925 of record NC_140177.1, read on the forward strand.
TCAAGGATTTCACCGGGGTCTTTTCCTCCAAAATACGCAAGAATCGTTGTTCAAAACTGGCAGAGCTGGAAACGCTTTACTCTACGTTATTTTCCTCTTTACAATACAACTACTCGGTTCGATTGGAATCTCAAATTAATGTGTTAAAAAAAGAGATTAATGCCATTTTAAAACAACAATCTGAAGTTCAAATACGTAGCACAAGACAACAGTATTACTTTCATGGTTCTAAACCAAGTCACCTACTAGCTATGCAGATACGAGCCAACGCAAAATTTGCAGATATCCCTACTATTAAGGCACAGCAAGGACTTGTTACAGACCCTAAAAAAATCAACGAGACATTCAAAAAGTTTTACTCCAACTTGTACAAATCAGAAATGGCCTTCGATAAAAAAAAATTGACATATTTTAATCAAATTAACCTTCCTAAACTATCAGAGGATGACGCTAAACAGTTAGAAACACCCACAAACACCCATCACACTAGATGAACTTAGGGAGGCCATATCTGAAATGCAAAGTGGTAAGGCTCCTGGAAGGGACGGTATCCCACCAGAAATGTACCTCTCATGCTGGGATGTAATTGGACCCCTATTACTTAATATGATTTTATACTCAATCAAGGAGGGGAATTTCCATAAGATCGACAATATTGCACTCATAACAGTCCTCCTTAAAAAAGACAAAGACCCCACCGATTGCGGTAGACCCTTGAGCCTCCTCGGAACCGATATCAAGCTGTATTCCAAGGTATTAGCCATCAGACTTCAAAAGCATATGACATCTTTAGTTCATCCTGATCAGACTGGCTTCATAAGAGGCCGCTTGATCACGGATAATATAAGATGGTTATTACATGTGCTAGATGCCAGCGAGGATGACACCCCACCTATAGCGATGCTGTCCCTGGATGCGATGAAAGCCTTTGATAGGTTGGAATGGTCTTATTTATGGGCAGTACTAGAAAGGATGGGGTTAGGAAAAGGATTCATTGATATGATAAAAGTATTATACAAAGACCCATCGGCCATGATTACAACAGGTATAATCACCTCCGAAATCTTTCCGGTATCGCGCTCTTCCAGACAGGTTGCCCTCTTAGTCCCGGACTATTCGCTTTATCATTAGAGCCTTTAGCACAATATATAAGACAATCCCAATCCATAGAACCAATCGCAATTAAGGGCACACAACATTAGTTTATATGCGGACGACGTAATATTGTTCATGCAAAACCCTAACACCTCAATGCCTCACCTTCTCAAGTTGATTGATGACTTTGGCAATCTATCGGGATTTAGGATAAATTGGCCAAAGTCGGCCTTCCTACCACTTAATGCCCCTGCAAAGAATATACTCCTTCCAGAAAAAATACCAATGGTAAAACACTTCAGATGTTTAGGAGTTGAGGTATTCCCTACTATAAGCCAAACGGTGAAGTACAATTACACAAAATTCCAAGATAAGATCAAATACGACTTTGACAGGTGGTCCAAACTTAAAAACTCAGTACAGGCACGAGTATCAATAGTTAAGATGGATGTTTTACCTAGAATCAACTTCATTAGCTCAATGTTACCGTTACCCCCTCCTGATTGTTACTGGAAAAAATTACACTCCACTGCATATAAATTTATTTGGAATAACAAACATCCACGAATAAAAAGATCCACCGCACAGAGAAACAAAGCCGACGGAGGTTTAGCATTTCCAGACTTTTACCACTATTTTAAAGCGTACTCTTTAAGACCACTGACAACCTGGTTTGACTCCCAAGCATCTGTATCCTGGAGAAACTTAGAAGAAAATATAGTAGCACCACATAGACTGCAGGACATAGTATACACCATATTATCAATTAAGCAATGCGAATTGAAATTTGGCCCACTTATTACACATGTGATCCGGATATGGCGTGAAACACAAAAAAAATATTCTAACCAACATAAATGGCATAGCCATACTCCCCTATTCAATAACAATGCACTCCTTATTGGAAAACGACCTATCAGATACCCCAAATGGGAAAAGCAGGGCATACACACATTGGGAGATGTTTTCAACAAACAGGTTTTTGTAGCTATCAAGATATACATAACAAATTTAACCTCACCAGTTCCACATATTATTTTTACACACAGTTATTGGATTGTTTGAAGGCTCATGGAGTCCCATTAAGGATACCAATTGAGCACCACAGATATCACAAATTCTTCTATGAAAGAGAGACATCGAGAGGCTTCGTATCTGATTTTTATCATCACTTACTAACGTCTTCGTATGGAATCCTTCCCCTAGACTCAGTCTGGAGGAGGGATATACCAGACTTGGAAATAGATTTTGATTGGCAAGAAGTCTGGGCAAACATTCAAATTGCGTCACCCAACCCGGACCATCAACAAATTAATCTTAATTATATTCATAGGACATACCTGACTCCTATAAGATTGAACAGAATGGGACTTAAACAAGATTCTCTATGTTCCTTATGTACAAATGGGGATGAGGGTACATTTATGCACATGTATTGGGATTGCCCACTGGTTAAGATATTCTGGGAAGAAGTGTCCCAGCAATTATCAGAATTCTTATTTCTGAACATACCTGTACATCCCTCTGTATTGCTGTTGAATGATGTTTTTCAGTTTGCAGCCCCTATACAGCTAAAGAGATTAGTTTTATCCGGTCTCACAGCTGCTAAAAAGCTGATAGCATCACGATGGATTCAACCGGATAAAATGTGCCGGAAGGTATGGGTTCTTACCTATCTCGATGTGATTTATCTAGAAATATCTACAGCAAGAATTTTAGGTGTCAGTGAAACCAACATTGCAATCTGGTTAGAAGTGGTGGAGAGAATAAAAGCTAGCATATGAATTGTAGTGCCTGGTTAGAAATGAATGAAAATGGATGGATTATTCAAGTGGGGGTCCGGGGGGGGGGGGGGGGGGGGGGAGAGCGAGCAAGAGCATATGTATGTATTGTATTAGATAGCAAGTATTAGGTATATATCTCGTAAACGACATTTATATTGATTCAAATAGTGATTTACATTGGATGTTTACTGTTAATGCTTGTGTGTCTAATTTTATGTTATGTTTAAAAAATAATAAAAAAAATGAAATACAAAAAAATATATATATATAAATGAGTACTACTGAGTAATCGTGCTAATCAGATGGTTGTACAGAGTTGTAGTATAATATGTACAATGGTTAGGGTTGGGTACCGTAATGGTACCACCTTTTTCCGGTACTTTCATTATTAAAAAATACATATATTCTGTTGTAAAACTAAATTAAAGTCTAAACTTCTCAATATATACATTGTTATCACACCACACAAACCCCTCCCTATTTCCCTCAAACCGTTCCTACAACGTTTTTTTTTTATGTTGCATGATAATTTTTTACGTTTAAATATCAACATTATCTGGCCATCTTCAGTAGTAAATACTATCAAACTCCTCTGACCTCATCTGAGATGGGACCAGAGATGGGATGTGCGTGCACACACGCACACAAAGGGAGAATGGCTGATAGCAGACTTAATGATTTTAGAATATTTCAGATAATGAAATAAAATGTTTATATCATCAACTATCCAGTTAGTATGTATAGCGTAACGTTTTGCTACTTTAAATCATTGAACGTAGAGAGAGAGGGAGAGAGGCTCAGTGATGTATTAGGTTTGAGTTGAGTTGCTGTAGTTTAGTGATGTCACACTAGGAAGTCAACACAGAGTTGTGGAGTACCTGGAAGCGTGTTGCTTAATGACAAGCATAGAGTGCTGCTTTTGCTTCCGCGTTTTCCCTGATTGGCTGCTTTGACCATGTGACCGCGGCAACGCGGGAGAGCGGCAGTGCGGAAATAGGCTGTCTCTAAGACAAACTCTAACCTTAACCAGCTCCTTAACAGCGCCTAAACTTAACCGTTCTAACCTTAACCAACTCCGAAACAATGCCTAACCTTAACCATGCCTAACCTTAACCGGCGAAAGAATACACGTTAAAAAAAAAAATCACGTTAAAAAAAAAAGATTCATGGGATTCGAACTCGTCAACAACGAACCGCAGGACCACAGGACCGCTGCTCTGCCAGGTGAGCTGAAGCGCCGAATGAAAATCATGGCGTATTACTTGGGCGGTTACCTAATTTTGCTCGCGCTCTGCCGCTCCGCTCGCTCTGCCGCTCCGCTCGCTCTGCCGCTCTGCTCGCTCTGCCGCTCTGCTCGCTCTGCCGCTCTGCTCTGCGGTTGCCGCGCCTGCCGCGGGGCATGGCGCAGCCAATCAGGGAAAACGCGGAAGCAAAAGCAGCACTCTATGCTTGTCATTAAGCAATAGGCTACCTGGAACCCGATGCATAAGGCGATATATATAAACGAACAGCCAATACATGCGAACAGCCAATAAATGTGAAGTTATTTTGAACCTCGTTATCATGGCCTTGTCAAGAGGGCGCGCAACTCCACCTAATAACATCAGCATCAATAATAACAGTGTAGCGCCGAAGAATAAGAGTCAGAGGCAGGGTGTCAAAAGACAACGCTAAACGTTTATTCAACATCAACTTCAGCGTCAACACTCTTGCTAGCTACCAGGAACTCGTTTGCAGACAGGAAAGTAACAAACAATATTGTCCGTGCGGAACCCTTATCCCCAACACATAGTTCCGTGGGTGAATTATGTTGATCCACCACAATAGAACACATTAAATACCGTACATACGTCTAACCAGCTAGCAGTAACGTTAGCTTGTTTAGAAAAAGTTCACGCTAGCTTATGAAGCTATAACTGAGTGACGAGACTAAACAAAAATAGACTAAACCGAGACTAAACAAAAAAGACTGAAACTAAAATGCTCAGACCTGCAGTTGACTAAAACTACAAATGAAAAATAGATAAAAGGTGACTAAATATGATGAAAAAGCACATTTGAGACATGACCAAGACTAAAACTAAAATTTTAAATAGCTGACGAAATTAACACTGCTTGGATAGCAGCGTAACTAGTAAGTGTAGTGTAGGTAAGAGATATGTACAGATATAGATATAGTATCTACAGATATGTCCCCCCTCCCCCATGAAGCCCGAATTTCCCCAAGGGGATCAATAAAGATCTTATTGTATCTCTAGTAGTAGCAGCAGGCATAATAATGGTAACAACACTGTAGGCAGTAGAGTATCAGTACCTGTATGACCCTACGGCTGAGCCCAGTGCCCTCTGCTAGTCTCTGCAGCGTCTGTGCGTCTGGGTTGTTGTCTTTAGAAAACTGTATTTGCATCATCTGAAGATCAGAGAGAAAACACACATATAATAATAACATAACTACAGTATCACAACATACCTACAGTTAACAGAGAACACATATCACGCATGCATCTACAGTTATCAGAGAACACGTATAACATACCTACAGCTATCAGATAACATACCTCACACACACATTCATCCCATCATCCATCTATACAGCATCTAAGCACACAGACCCAGTCATACCTGTAGCTGGTCTACAGAGTCTATCTCTACCTGGTCTACAGAGTCTAGCCCTACCTGTAGCTGGTCTACAGAGTCTATCTCTACCTGTAGCTGGTCTACAGAGTCTAGCTCTACCTGTAGCTGGTCTACAGAGTCTAGCTCTACCTGTAGCTGGTATACAGAGTCTAGCTCTACCTGTAGCTGGTCTACAGACCCTAGCTCTACCTGTAGCTGGTCTACAGAGCCTGGCCCTACCTGTAGCTGGTCCACAGAGCCTAGCTCTACCTGTAGCTGGTCCACAGAGCCTGGCTCTACCTGGTCTACAAAGTCTAGCTCTACCTGTAGCTGGTCCACAGAGCCTAGCCCTACCTGTAGCTGGTCTACAGAGCCTAGCCCTACCTGTAGCTGGTCTACAGACCCTAGCTCTACCTGTAGCTGGTCTACAGACCCTAGCTCTACCTGTAGCTGGTCCACAGAGCCTAGCTCTACCTGTATCTGGTCTACAGACCCTAGCTCTACCTGTAGCTGGTCCACAGAGCCTAGCTCTACCTGTATCTGGTCTACAGACCCTAGCTCTACCTGTAGCTGGTCCACAGAGCCTAGCTCTACCTGTAGCTGGTCTACAGAGCCTAGCTCTACCTGTAGCTGGTCCACAGAGCCTAACCCTACCTGTACCTGGTCTACAGACCCTAGCTCTACCTGTAGCTGGTCTACAGACCCTAGCTCTACCTGTAGCTGGTCCACAGAGTCTAGCTCTACCTGTAGCTGGTCCACAGAGCCTAACCCTACCTGTACCTGGTCTACAGACCCTAGCTCTACCTGTAGCTGGTCTACAGAGTCTAGCTCTACCTGTAGCTGGTCCACAGAGCCTGGCTCTACCTGTAGCTGGTCTACAGAGCCTGGCTCTACCTGTACCTGGTATACAGACCCTAGCTCTACCTGTAGCTGGTCTACAGAGTCTAGCTCTACCTGTAGCTGGTCTACAGAGTCTAGCTCTACCTGTAGCTGGTCTACAGAGTCTAGCTCTACCTGTAGCTGGTCTACAGAGCCTGGCTCTACCTGTAGCTGGTCTACAGACCCTAGCTCTACCTGTAGCTGGTCTACAGAGTCTAGCTCTACCTGTAGCTGGTCTACAGAGCCTGGCCCTACCTGTAGCTGGTCTACAGAGTCTAGCTCTACCTGTAGCTGGTCCACAGAGTCTAGCTCTACCTGTAGCTGGTCTACAGACCCTAGCTCTACCTGTAGCTGGTCCACAGAGCCTAACCCTACCTGTACCTGGTCTACAGACCCTAGCTCTACCTGTAGCTGGTCTACAGACCCTAGCTCTACCTGTAGCTGGTCCACAGAGTCTAGCTCTACCTGTAGCTGGTCCACAGAGTCTAGCTCTACCTGTAGCTGGTCTACAGACCCTAGCTCTACCTGTAGCTGGTCCACAGAGCCTAGCTCTACCTGTATCTGGTCTACAGACCCTAGCTCTACCTGTAGCTGGTCCACAGAGCCTAGCTCTACCTGTATCTGGTCTACAGACCCTAGCTCTACCTGTAGCTGGTCCACAGAGCCTAGCTCTACCTGTAGCTGGTCTACAGAGCCTAGCTCTACCTGTAGCTGGTCCACAGAGCCTAACCCTACCTGTACCTGGTCTACAGACCCTAGCTCTACCTGTAGCTGGTCTACAGACCCTAGCTCTACCTGTAGCTGGTCCACAGAGTCTAGCTCTACCTGTAGCTGGTCCACAGAGCCTAACCCTACCTGTACCTGGTCTACAGACCCTAGCTCTACCTGTAGCTGGTCTACAGAGTCTAGCTCTACCTGTAGCTGGTCCACAGAGCCTGGCTCTACCTGTAGCTGGTCTACAGAGCCTGGCTCTACCTGTACCTGGTATACAGACCCTAGCTCTACCTGTAGCTGGTCTACAGAGTCTAGCTCTACCTGTAGCTGGTCTACAGAGTCTAGCTCTACCTGTAGCTGGTCTACAGAGTCTAGCTCTACCTGTAGCTGGTCTACAGAGCCTGGCTCTACCTGTAGCTGGTCTACAGACCCTAGCTCTACCTGTAGCTGGTCTACAGAGTCTAGCTCTACCTGTAGCTGGTCTACAGAGCCTGGCCCTACCTGTAGCTGGTCTACAGAGTCTAGCTCTACCTGTAGCTGGTCCACAGAGTCTAGCTCTACCTGTAGCTGGTCTACAGACCCTAGCTCTACCTGTAGCTGGTCCACAGAGCCTAACCCTACCTGTACCTGGTCTACAGACCCTAGCTCTACCTGTAGCTGGTCTACAGACCCTAGCTCTACCTGTAGCTGGTCCACAGAGTCTAGCTCTACCTGTAGCTGGTCCACAGAGTCTAGCTCTACCTGTAGCTGGTCTACAGACCCTAGCTCTACCTGTAGCTGGTCCACAGAGCCTAACCCTACCTGTACCTGGTCTACAGACCCTAGCTCTACCTGTAGCTGGTCTACAGACCCTAGCTCTACCTGTAGCTGGTCCACAGAGTCTAGCTCTACCTGTAGCTGGTCCACAGAGCCTAACCCTACCTGTACCTGGTCTACAGACCCTAGCTCTACCTGTAGCTGGTCTACAGAGTCTAGCTCTACCTGTAGCTGGTCCACAGAGCCTGGCTCTACCTGTAGCTGGTCTACAGAGCCTGGCTCTACCTGTACCTGGTCTACAGACCCTAGCTCTACCTGTAGCTGGTCTACAGAGTCTAGCTCTACCTGTACCTGGTCTACAGACCCTATCTCTACCTGTAGCTGGTCCACAGAGCCTAGCTCTACCTGTAGCTGGTCTACAGAGTATAGCCCTACCTGTAGCTGGTCTACAGAGTATAGCCCTACCTGTAGCTGGTCTACAGAGTCTAGCTCTACCTGTAGCTGGTCCACAGAGCCTGGCTCTACCTGTAGCTGGTCTACAGACCCTAGCTCTACCTGTAGCTGGTCTACAGAGCCTAGCTCTACCTGTAGCTGGTCCACAGAGCCTGGCCCTACCTGTAGCTGGTCTACAGAGTCTAGCTCTACCTGTAGCTGGTCCACAGAGCCTAGCTCTACCTGTAGCTGGTCCACAGAGCCTGGCCCTACCTGTAGCTGGTCTACAGAGCCTAGCCCTACCTGTAGCTGGTCTACAGACCCTAGCTCTACCTGTAGCTGGTCTACAGAGTCTAGCTCTACCTGTAGCTGGTCTACAGACCCTAGCTCTACCTGTAGCTGGTCTACAGAGTCTAGCTCTACCTGTAGCTGGTCCACAGAGTCTAGCCCTACCTGTAGCTGGTCTACAGAGTATAGCCCTACCTGTAGCTGGTCTACAGAGTATAGCCCTACCTGTAGCTGGTCTACAGAGTCTAGCTCTACCTGTAGCTGGTCTACAGAGTCTAGCTCTACCTGTAGCTGGTCCACAGAGCCTGGCCCTACCTGTAGCTGGCCTACAGAGCCTAGCCCTACCTGTAGCTGGTCTACAGAGCCTAGCTCTACCTGTAGCTGGTCTACAGAGCCTAGCTCTACCTGTAGCTGGTCCACAGAGTATAGCCCTACCTGTAGCTGGTCTACAGACCCTATCTCTACCTGTACCTGGTCTACAGAGTCTAGCTCTACCTGTAGCTGGTCTACACAGTCTAGCTCTACCTGTACCTGGTCTACAGACCCCATCTCTACCTGTACCTGGTCTACAGAGTCTAGCTCTACCTGTACCTGGTCTACACAGTCTAGCTCTACCTGTACCTGGTCTACAGACCCTAGCTCTACCTGTAGCTGGTCCACAGAGCCTAGCTCTACCTGTAGCTGGCCTACAGACCCTAGCCCTACCTGTAGCTGGTCTATATAGTCTAGCCCAGGGGTCAGCAACCTTTACTATCAAAAGAGCCATTTTCCCCCCTCCCACAAAATAAAATTCCTCTGGAGCCACAAAACCAATTTACCCTTAATATGAAGATAACAGTGTATAACATTTTATATATAGTTATCCCCAAGCATACCCCACATTCAGCATAAAACGCCTGACAATTGCATACCCAAAGTAATTTGCGATTTATTATACGTTATACTTATAGCACACAGTGTGTTGCATTCATGGAATTATAAAGCTACAAAAAGAAAATGTTAGACTTTTTATTGCTGTTTTTACCTTTTATAACAAAGGAAAACCTCAAACTCTTATGAAGAGACAAAACACTGGTGTCTGTAGACCGACTAAAACCCTGAACTACTCAGGTATATTTGAGTTCTTCCCTTATTTGTGGAACATTTATCAAATAAAAAGTAGTCTACTTTGAAAAAAGACTACCACTTTGAAAAAAGACTACCATGTGTAGACCTACTTTGAAATAAAACACAGAAAAGGAGAAAAAACACTGGCATCTGTAGACCTACTTTGAAATAAAACCCTGAACTATGCAGCTCTATTTGAGTCCTTCCCTTATTTGTGGAAATCTATGAAATAAAAAGTAAATTTTTTGTTGTTTCTCACCACATATCAGGCATACAGGTAAGCCTGCATCGTTAGTCGTGAAAGCAAATTAATCTGTCCACGCTGAATTAAACCCTCTATTTTCCTCAGACTCCTTTTTTTTTTATTTATCCATGGTTAGCTTACTGGGGGGTCGGAAACTCAAGATTAGCCACTTGCAGACGGCAGGGAGAGGCACGGGTGTGACGTACTGTATATTTTAGTTGATGAAATATTTTAGTTGACTAAATATTTTAGTTGATGAAATATGTTTTCATTTTAGTGTCACAGTATGACATTGATCTCCAAAATAAGAGAAAAAAATTAAAAAAAATATAAAATATATATTTTTTTTTGGACCAGAGAGCCGCAGCTGATTGGCTAAAGAGCCGCAGGTTGCCGACCCCTGGTCTAGCCCTACCTGTAGCTGGTCCACAGTGAAGCTGGTCCTGGCTCTCTTGGCAGGTCTGGGCATGACGCCGACACCATCTTGGTCCGAAGACAGCTCTCTGTCAGTTACGCCTTTTCCTGCAGAACCCCACACACACATTAATCTGGAACCACACACACATTCATCTGAAACCCCACACACACACATTCATCTGGAACCCCACACACACACACATTCATCTGGAACCCCACACACATTCATCTGGAACCCCACACACACATCTGGAACCCCCCACGCATTAATCTGAACCACCACTGAGATTAGTACATAAAGGTTGGGGTGTAATGATTTGCTCAGCTCATGACCCATTTATACGATCAAAACTGTAGGGTCAATAAATAGATTGTTTTTCTAAGTTGTGACCTGTACTAATGTGTAAATTCAATCCGTCAATTAGTGTAAATAATTTGAGGCTGGCCAGGCCACCAGGGGGCACCACTGAGCAGGGAAGAAAATCTCAAAGGCCTGTAACTTTTAGAAGAGAAGATGAGATGAGATGAGATGAGATGAGATGAGATCCCCTTGGGGAATTTCAGCCATCATGGCAGCATGGGGGAGGGGGGGGTACAGGTATGGGCAGGGTAGTAGAAGAAGGACATAAATATAGGAAATAAATAAGTGAATAAAAATATGAGAAACTGAAAACTATATAATTACTCTGAATATAAAAATGAGAAAAATAAACAGTATACAAAAGGTGGAGGTGATACCCTAACTGGATATACATCATATGTTGGAGTCTATTCAGGTTTTGGTGGAGTCAGACACACTTAGTGGTCAACCGTGTCAGACTGTGGTTGTACTGGGCAGCTCCTAGTGGTCAACCGTGTCAGACTGTGGTTGTACTGGGCAGCTCCTAGTGGTCAACCGTGTCAGACTGTGGTTGTACTGGGCAGCTCCTAGTGGTCAACCGTGTCAGACTGTGGTTGTACTGGGCAGCTCCTAGTGGTCAACAGTGTCAGACTGTGGTTGTACTGGGCAGCTCCTAGTGGTCAACCGTGTCAGACTGTGGTTGTACTGGGCAGCTCCTAGTGGTCAACAGTGTGAGACAGGTTGTACTGGGCAGCTCCCAGGTGAAGCAGGGTACACACACATGCTCAGCTCTCTACCTCGGGGTAAATAAGAAGAAAAACTAGACCTCCACATGCATTCATCATGTACCGTTCTCCTGGGTGCGTTTGATATTATCCACCATGACCTCGTAGTGTGCTCTGCAGAGCACGCGGTCCTCTGCCAGGCCAAACTCCTCGCCGGTGGCCAGCTGGCGCTTGCAGGTGGTGCAGGAAAAGCAGGCCAGGTGGAAGGTGCTGCCTCGCGCTCGACGCACCCAGTCCGTGGGGTGGATGCTGCGACCACAGCGAGCGCACCGGGTCCCGTATCGCCTGGAAGACGGTGGAGAGAGTGACGAGAGGAGACGTTAGATCAGGGTGTTTCTGGTAAGAGGGTTGAATGTGTAGTGACCATCACTCATTGGAAAGGACGTTATGAGCACAGTGAGCACATCAGCACCTGAGAGAGTTACATACTGTAGGACTGGACAGTGAGCGCATCAGCACCCGAGACTGTAAGGTCCTTGTGGCCTGTTCTGGGGGAATGAACCCTATATTGAATGAAAAACCTTCGGAGCATTTTATTATTTTCTCATAACTTGGACAGAGGGGCGTCCCCTCCTCTCTCTAAACACGCAGGCCTTTTCTTTTCCCACTAAGTGGGTTCATTTAATAAAGAGACTGGGAGGTTGGAGCTGGAAAGACCTGAGGAGGTCAGGGCTCTGTCTATCTGCTGGAAGGACCTGAGGAGGTCAGGGCTCTGTCTATCTGCTGGAAGGACCTGAGGAGGTCAGGGCTCTGTCTATCTGCTGGAAGGACCCGAGGAGGTCAGGGCTCTGTCTATCTGCTGGAAGGACCTGAGGAGGTCAGGGCTCTGTCTATCTGCTGGAAGGACCTGAGGAGGTCAGGGTTCTGTCTATCTGCTGGAAGGACCTGAGGAGGTCAGGGCTCTGCCTCCATCTGCTGGCTACATATATATAAGTGGTGGGAGGCGATTTAAAATGTTTATCGAATTAATTCAAGACTTTATAGTTAATTAATCTAAATCAATCACATTTTAAACACATTTTTGATGCGAAAAGCAAAATGTTTCAATTCAAATGTCTTTTAGTATATGAGTGAATCAATGAATATACATTAACCAGCAAAATCTTGTTTATTAGCTACTACACAGACCAACAGATCAATTTATTTAACAAAGTGCAGTACTTTTAGGAATAATATATTGTGACAGATATCATCCCCCGTTCCATGGCTAGGTGGAGGAAGGGAGATACTACTGCCACGGGCAGAGGAGAGTCAATTAGGGAGCTGATTAGGACTGATAGAACATACCTGTGCACCATGTGACCACCCACATCCCACACACACATGACATAAAACCATAGGAAAGACAGTAGAGTTGAGTGGAGGTGAAGAAGGAGCAGAGTGCAGAGAGAGAGAGAGCGATATACAGAGTTTGTGAGGTGAGAGACGGCGAGGAGAGGAGAAAGCGAGAAGGTGTTCGTAGTACTGGACCCTAGACTGGCTGAGAAACCCCCTTGTGAAACTGACCCTGGACCGGAAGACAAACCCGGAGTATTGAACATTCCCTTTTTGTACGAGAGCCTGATGCGTGTGTTGACCCCCCCCCCCCCCCCCCCCCCTTTTATCCGACTACTCTAATTTCCCATCGGACTGTTGTGCTTCTATTCAATAAATCTTTTATTTATTGAAATTGTGCTTGTGTGAACATTTGAATTTGTTTGTTTTGAACCGTGTCGAGCCTGAACACCACCGGCTTGTCACAATATATATAGCGCAAAGGACCTTTTGTAAACTCAAGGTAAAAGTAAAACACAGGACTTTCAAGTACATTCCAGAGCAGTTGACCATTGGAAAAGAAAAACATCTTGATCTCAATTTCTATAATATTTTCAATATTCTGTATGAACAAACCAGACTAAGAATAAATGGTTGGCTCTGCTCTAGATAGAAGACCAGAGCACTGTTAGCCCCATCTTCAAACAGCAGGAGGCTTGTACTCGGGCTAACGTTAGCCCGTTAGCCCTATCATCCATGGTAGCTGCTACATGCTTAGCTTGAGGTGATACCGTAGGCTTGAAATGCTCCGGTGATATGCAAAGTATTTACAAACACAACCGTTCTCGTACATGTATCAACACTTCCATCCGTTTTTTTTGTATATCTAAATCTCCCATTCAACAGGCAACGCAGCCTCAACTTTTCAACTTTAGCCTACAACTGTATGACGTCACCCAATGCACGCTGTGCACCTGTATAAACTATGCCTGGAACTTGTCCACTGATAAACGTTTTTTTTCTTCTGTAGTTAATTCATCGTAGTTAACGTGATAAAGTCCCAGCCCTAATATATATATACATACACACACACACACACATAATTCAGTTGTATCCTACGGTAATAATTATTTTACCTGAAATAGTCCAATTTGCAGAAGACCTCTTTTTCTTTGATGTAGCAGCTCACATGTCTCCCGAGTGACGTCTGACAGACGCTGCAGGACAGACAGCGGACATGCCAGCACAGGTTGTTCACCTGAGACCAGAGACAAAACACACAGCACAGGTTGTTCACCCGAGACAAGAGACAAAACACACAGCACAGGTTGTTCACCTGAGACAAAACACACAGCAGGTTGTTCACCTGAGACCAGAGACAAAACACACAGCACAGGTTGTTCACCTGAGACCAGAGACAAAACACACAGCACAGGTTGTTCACCTGAGATGAGACAAAACACACAGCACAGGTTGTTCACCTGAGACAAGAGACAAAACACACAGCACAGGTTGTTCACCTGAGACAAAACACACAGCAGGTTGTTCACCTGAGACCAGAGACAAAACACACAGCACAGGTGGTTCACCTGAGACAAAACACACAGCAGGTTGTTCACCTGAGACCAGAGACAAAACACACAGCAGGTTGTTCACCTGAGACCAGAGACAAAACACACAGCACAGGTTGTTCACCTGAGACCAGAGACAAAACACACAGCACAGGTTGTTCACCTGAGACAAGAGACAAAACACACAGCACAGGTTGTTCACCTGAGACCAGAGACAAAACACAGCACAGGGTGTTCACCTGAGACCAGAGACAAAACACACAGCAGGTTGTTCACCTGAGACAAGAGACAAAACACACAGCACAGGTTGTTCACCTGAGACAAGAGACAAAACACAGCACAGGTTGTTCACCTGAGAGACAAAACACACAGCACAGGTTGTTCACCTGAGAGACAAAACACACAGCAGGTTGTTCACCTGAGACAAGAGACAAAACACACAGCACAGGTGGTTCACCTGAGACAAAACACACAGCAGGTTGTTCACCTGAGACCAGAGACAAAACACACAGCAGGTTGTTCACCTGAGACAAGAGACAAAACACACAGCACAGGTGGTTCACCCGAGACAAGAGACAAAACACACAGCACAGGTTGTTCACCTGAGACAAGAGACAAAACACAGCACAGGTTGTTCACCTGAGACGAGACAAAACACAGCACAGGTTGTTCACCTGAGACCAGAGACAAAACACACAGCACAGGTTGTTCACCTGAGACGAGACAAAACACACAGCACAGGTTGTTCACCTGAGACAAGAGACAAAACACACAGCACAGGTTGTTCACCCGAGACAAGAGACAAAACACACAGCACAGGTTGTTCACCTGAGACAAGAGACAAAACACACAGCACAGGTTGTTCACCTGAGACACGAGACAAAACACAGCACAGGTTGTTCACCTGAGATGAGACAAAACACAGCACAGGTTGTTCACCTGAGACAAGAGACAAAACACAGCACAGGTTGTTCACCTGAGACGAGACAAAACACAGCACAGGTTGTTCACCTGAGACAAGAGACAAAACACACAGCACAGGTTGTTCACCTGAGAGACAAAACACACAACTTGACAGAACGAATAGAATAACAAAGCACATTAGATAGCAGAGGATGTTCATTATTTAAAATGTATATATGTAACGGATGGTACCGCAAAGCGCAGTCACGATGGACTTCAGATGTTGTGAAGTGACTGGGGTGAGCGGTACTATGGGTTAAACTCACTCTCACCCTTAAAAGACACATACACGTTACAAAGCAGCGAGTTCACTTCTTGGTATAGCGGTCTGTGCTGTTGCCCGCGGTGTGAGAGACCACGGGTTCGAAACTCACTCGGGGCATCGAAGTTTAAGGTGACGATGTCACAACCGTTACACATATATATTTATATTAGTGCCGTCAATAGATGGCAACAGTGAAAACCGCTGAGACAGAGGAGGGGTTGATTAGTGATGCTCGTCTCCTTCTTGACCACCTGGTCCGTCCAGAGAGAACATAGGTCTCTCTGTTTTACTCCAATTATTTTGGAGCACACTTTCACTATGTACTGTAGGCTGTTCCTATCTTTAATAGACAGGTCACTGAACCAGCAGATAAAAGAAAAAGTTAGGAGGCTTTCAATAAAAGAACTATAAAAAGTGCTCAGGATCTTCGCACTAACATTAAAAGAGTTCAGCTTTCTCAGTAGGTAGATCCTTTGCTGACCTTTTTTAACAATAGACTCTGTATTTAAGGTTGAACTTCAGTTTACAGTCAAACACAGTTCCCAGGTATTTGTACGATTCAACAATCTGGACGTCCTCATCGTGAATTACACTAGCTACACTGGCTTGATGATCGGGGTTGTGTCTGAAGTCAATTATCATGTCCTTAGTCTTAGAGACATTGAGGTCCAAGTAATTCTCATCACACCTATGGCTACTATAAATAACAATGGGCTTAATTTATTAATAATACAAATAAACTTTATTTGTATAGCACCCCACCAAAGTTTCATACAATAATTGCAGCCCAAAATGCTTCACAGTAGTGATGTAAATGTATAACCTAAACATTGACCTAAATGATTAGTAGCAGAGACAATAGTACCATCAGAGACTGTCTAAAATGAAGAGACGGATCACGGTGGTAGTTTAACCAGAGTCTGTATAATGAGACAGAGCACTGTGGTAGTTTAACCAGAGACAGTCTATATAATGAGCAGACAGAACTGTGGTAGTTTAACCAGAGACAGTCTATATAATGAGCAGACAGAGAACTGTGGTAGTTTAACCAGAGACAGTCTATCTATATAATGAGGAGACAGAGCACTGTGGTAGTTTAACCAGAGAGAGTCTGTATAATGAGACAGAGCACTGTGGTAGTTTAACCAGAGACAGTCTGTATAATGAGGAGACAGAGCACTGTGGTAGTTTAACCAGAGACAGTCTCTATAATGAGGAGACAGAGCACTGTGGTAGTTTAACCAGAGACAGTCTCTATAATGAGGAGACAGATCACTGTGGTAGTTTAACCAGAGACAGTCTATATAATTAGGAGACGGAGCACTGTGGTAGTTTAACCAGAGACAGTCTATATAATTAGGAGACGGAGCACTGTGGTAGTTCTACCTCTCATCTGGAACCCAAAAACAGGTCAACACAAAAGGAAGAAAATATATTGAATGTTGAATTAATAGTGTGTTTTGCTTTACATCGTGTAAGTGTGATTGATATCGCAACTGGGATTCTTCCAAAGCAAATAAGTCTATACGTGAATGTAGCATGACGTGAATGCATAGGGGAATAGGAGCGAATGTTTTAATGCAACTGATCTCTATTTTGACGCAAATGCAAATACATCAGAATCATCGTCATTTAGAAATGAGATCGCGTTTTTTTATAATTTTTTATCCACTTTCTCCTTATTTTTCTCCCATCCCAATTTCGTGTTTCCAATTATCCCCTCCCCTGTCTTGAACGTTGCTCGACTATGCCCCCCACTGGTCGGTTGTAGGGAGGATAGAAGCCTTGCATCACGTGTCCCCTCCGGTACACAAGGAGGCAGCCTGTCGCATCTTTTCACCTGCAGGCGCGGACTCTCAGTGGCGAGGAGTAACGCGTGGGAGGCTCACACTACCCTTGCCACTTCCCGTCTCTGCTGTGCAGGCGTCCCCCAACCGACCTGTAGGAGTCGCTGTCCACAACATCCAAATTACCACCCATCGACTTCCACCCTCTAACTCTGCCAATGAGTTAGTATGACGGCTTGCCCAAGCCAGAGGCAATGCTGACACCCGGATTCGAGACCGGAGTCTCTTGCATTGGTGACGAGCGCAATCTCCGCTGCGCCACCCAGCCACCCAGCCGCCCGAGATTGCGTTTTTTAACGATTAATCGTGCAGCCCTAATACAGACCCTCATCTGCACCTTGATTACTTTTGCATATTCTTATAATAAGATTTGATTTGTTTGCCTATATTTCTTTCTTTTTTCTATTACCCTGCCCATACCTTTACCTCCCCTCCCCCATGCTGATATGACAATTTCCCCAAGGGGATCAATAAAGGAATATCTAATCTAATGTGACAGATTAGACCCATCTTCGTCAGTTTGAGCTGCTATAGCTACTTTGCTACAGCCCACATCACCTACAGAGTGCTACAGCCCACATCACCTACAGAGTGCTACAGCCCACATCACCACAGAGTGCTATATGCTACTTTGCTACAGCCCACATCACCTACAGAGTGCTACAGCCCACATCACCTACAGAGTGTTACAGCCCACATCACCTACAGAGTGCTACAGCCCACATCACCTACAGAGTGCTACAGCCCACATCACCTACAGAGTGCTACAGCCCACATCACCTACAGAGTGCTACAGCCCACATCACCTACAGAGTGCTACAGCCCACATCACCTACAGAGTGCTACCGCCCACATCACCTACAGAGTGCTACAGCCCACATCACCTACAGAGTGCTACAGCCCACATCACCTACAGAGTGCTACAGCCCACATCACCTACAGAGTGCTACAGCCCACATCACCTACAGAGTGCTACAGCCCACATCACCTACAGAGTGCTACAGCCCACATCACCTACAGAGTGCTACAGCCCACATCACCTACAGAGTGCTACAGCCCACATCACCTACAGAGTGCTACAGCCCACATCACCTACAGAGTGCTACAGCCCACATCACCTACAGAGTGCTACAGCCCACATCACCTACAGAGTGCTACAGCCCACATCACCTACAGAGTGCTACAGCCCACATCACCTACAGAGTGCTACAGCCCACATCACCTACAGAGTGCTACAGCCCACATCACCTACAGAGTGCTATATGCTACTTTGCTACAGCCCACATCACCACAGAGTGCTACAGCCCACATCACCTACAGAGTGCTACCGCCCACATCACCTACAGAGTGCTACAGCCCACATCACCTACAGAGTGCTACCGCCCACATCACCTACAGAGTGCTACAGCCCACATCACCTACAGAGTGCTACAGCCCACATCACCTACAGAGTGCTACAGCCCACATCACCTACAGAGTGCTACAGCCCACATCACCTACAGAGTGCTACAGCCCACATCACCTACAGAGTGCTACAGCCCACATCACCTACAGAGTGCTACAGCCCACATCACCTACAGAGTGCTACAGCCCACATCACCAGAGTGCTACAGCCCACATCACCTACAGAGTGCACCCCTCACCTTGAGCAGGTACCTGTCGACGATGTCCTGGCCGCAGGATGTGCACAGGGTGTTCCCCAGGAGAGAGGGCAGGAGAGTGGAGGAGGAGGGAGAGGAGGAGAGGGAGGAGGAAGGAGAGTAGCAATCGTCGTCAAACATGTCATCTGGCCCCGAGGAACCCTGGGAACAGTCCGGTCAAAAGCAAGCAGACGTCATGTCAAATACAGCAGGCAGATAATGATAAAAGCATTGATTGATTGAACACTTTTAACAGATTGCAGAATGGGTACAGTGTGGCTCAATACAAACAACTGCTATACGAGGATGCAGACTAGAAAAATACGTTTGTCTTGTTTACATAAGGGTCCTCCATTTTCAATTAATCAGGACATTTATGACATACAAAGATACAGTACTGTGTAAGAAAGAAAAAAAATATCATAAGAAAAATATATACTTCCGATTGGGGAAGAAGAAACTGTACATTGGGTTGGGTGGGTATTTGGACATTTACCGCGCGGGGCCAGTTTCTAATTGCAGCCACCAGGTGCTGGACGAAAACCGACCTAAATAACAACAACGTTGATATACTTGTTTAAACTATACGGGAGTAAAAGTTTACAAAAAGGTGTCACCAAATGTCCCGTTTGTTTTAAACGTTTTGTTGTTTGGGAAAGTGTTGTCAACTAACTAACATCAGCCTATTAGCTCAAACTTATAATACTCAAAGTCTGTATGATAAGAGTTTACTATTAGTTTATTATTGATTGCAGAATGGGTACAATACAGTACGGCTCAATACACACAATTGTTAAGGGGATGCAGACCAGAGAAAAACTTTCGTCTTGTTTACATCAGGGTCCCCCATTTTCAATTCATATACGAGTATTCTATTCACTTTATTGTTGGATAAAAAGAAAGTGTCGATTGAAGCTAATTAGGCAAAATGACGTGCAGGTGCTATAGTGTGTCACTGCGAGTCTACGTGATTTGACGCATTGTTTAGACAAATGGAAATATCATGATATTACAGCAATTATTATGGTTTAAATCGGATTATATCATATATCATTAAAACGTAAAAGGGCCACCATGCATGGCGACACGTGACTTTTACCATGAGAGTACATTATGTATACTCTATGCTAAAATTATAGTCATATTTATACACGGGCCAAAACTAAAATCACCACCAAACCACAGTGACTTCTTTCTTCTCTAAAGGAAGAGAGCCCCGACAGAATATTTATAACTTAATAGGCCTGACTATAGGAATACATTCGATATAATACCTCAATTAATACCGTTTCTTCTCGCAGGTCCGTGAACGCGTCTTCGTCGTCGACCGCCTCCATCATGATGGCAGCGAGTGTTTTAATTAATAAGTTATAGTTATCCGTTATACACTTTTCACTTTTAACCGTCAAGTTCACTTATCACATTCCGGTTGGTGGTTTAACAATAACGACTTTGTAAACGCGAAAGGTTGTGTGAGAGTGGTTGAGCAGCGTGTGGATGTGGTCCCGTCAGCCGTCACTCCCGTGGAGAAGTCTCTCTCTCTCTCTCTCTCTCTCCACGGCCTGCAGGTGCAGCGCGTGTCGGCGCTCTGCACAGCTGGGGGCCCGGCGCCCGTGATTGATGTTGCGTCGATTGGTTTGAGACACGCGCGCAGATAACAGTAACATGTAACGATATGATCTGATCAGCAGGGTGAGGGATGTGCTACACTGTAACTTTCCCTTTTTTTCTCTTCTTTTGGGTTTTGTATTTATATTTTTTTATTGTTATTTATTATTATTTCATATGATATATATATATATATATATATATATATATATATATATATATATATGTTTTTTTTTTTTTTCAGGTTGGTTTTCCTATCCTTTTAGTTTTGAATCACAGTGTGATGTAGAAAACATTATAAAAAGACGGTATGAATAATCCGTATTGTTTTGTTTTTGTATCATGTGATGTGGAAAACATGTACAAAGATTGTATGAATACTGAAAATGCAATAAAATATGAGAAAAATAAAAGGGTGGAAACAAAGGTGCCGATGAGGGTCTGTATGCTGGATATAATTAACTTGTATTAGCTATACGCTCGGGCCTAATGCCTATTAGGCTACGGTCATTATTGATAATTGATGATTACATAATAAACTACAACACTGTAGATACATCTGATTAGCACTATTATTCAGTTACTAATTTATATCTTTTATATCCAGTTGTTTACCGGTATCACCGGTACATTGCATATACCGTTCGTTTCGTTGTATACTGTGCAATGACAATTAAAAGTATATTCTATTCTATTCTATTATACGAGAAACTATTAATAAACTTATTTTTGTTGTACTGCACTTGTGCTGTATAATGAAAATAAACTCGACCACTGTGTGTCGACTTGTAACTGTCTTTAGCTTATTTCTTATGTGTGCCTGCTGCAGGTATTATGAATCTACTGATAAACTACAGTAGGTGCCGTGCCTGTGTTGTGTAAACTCGTCGTCGCTGTAAATTAGGGTATCCCTAGTTACTAACTTATACTATCATCATTACAGTTGAAATAAAGTTTGAAATTAAATTACATTTGGATTCAAATCGAATCTAATCTATACTCACCGCGCGGTGGGAGACTGCGGTGAAGTCATTATTCTCTATCTCCCCTCCGACGAGGGTCTGCTCCCCTTTCCAATACATCCCTCTGGGCGAGAGCCCCTCTGCCTGATATTCCACACGGAGTAGGTCCGATTATAGACCTATCAACCCGACTCAGTCGTTTTTATCCGATTCTCTGAAGAAAGTCTTGACGACTGGCGAGAAGTGAGTCGTTTCCTCTTCATTTTGAGAACTTTGTTGACAGACTGCACCTCCTCCCTCCTCCCTCCTTCCTCCTCCCTACACACCTCCTCCCTCCTCCTCCTCCTCCCTACACACCTCCTCCCTCCTCCCTACACACCTCCTCCCTCCTCCTCCTCCTCCCTACACACCTCCTCCCTCCTCCCTACACACCTCCTCCCTCCTCCCTCCTCCCTCCTCCCTCCTCCCTCCTCCCTCCTCCCTACACACCTCCTCCCTCCTCCCTCCTCCCTACACACCTCCTCCCTCCTCCCTACACACCTCCTCCCTCCTCCCTCCTCCCTCCTTCCTCCTCCCTCCTCCCTACACACCTCCTCCCTCCTCCCTCCTCCCTACTTCCTCCTCCCTCCTCCTATACACACCTCCTCCCTCCTCCCTACACACCTCCTCCCTCCTCCCTCCTCCCTCCTCCCTCCTCCCTACTTCCTCCTCCCTCCTCCCTACACACCTCCTCCCTCCTCCTTCCTCCCTCCTCCCTCCTCCCTCCTCCCTCCTCCCTCCTCCCTACTTCCTCCTCCCTCCTCCCTACACACCTCCTCCCTCCTCCCTACACACCTCCTCCCTCCTCCTTCCTCCCTCCTCCCTACACACCTCCTCCCTCCTCCCTCCTCCCTACACCCCTCCTAGACTCCTCCGCCTCTCTGTGATCAATAAAGGAATATATTACCTTATCTTATCTTATTAGAAATAAAAACACAAGTAAGTCAGAGTCAGAGATTTTATTTGCCATGGATGAATCCACATGGGAATACACGTACAGAGCAACACTGTGTGTCTACAACTAATCCAATACAGGAGCAGAGTATAAACAGTACAAAAAAAACAAAAAAAAACATAGACATTATTCATTCATTCAATTCATTCAATCTTTATTTATACTCGACAAAAAAAATCAAAAAAAAACATAGACATTATAAAAGGACAAATGCTAAGGTTGATATCAACATCCCCTAAAGTGCATATCATAAAGTGCATAATGCATAGAGGCACAATTTACAGTAAAAGTGCATATAATCAAAGTGCGTGATGCACAGACACACAGACACAGCACTTCCACAACCTGACTAATAACACACCAAAATAAAATAGGATAATATACAAATCTAGCCTTTGGAGTTATTCAGGCTGCGCACAGCACTGGGGAAGAAACTTTAGTGAGATAAACAATAGTGTTAATTCCATCACAAAACAATTAGGCTGGGCGGCCGGGTGGCGCAGTGGGCAAGGCGCTTGCCACCGACGCAGGATATACTGGTATCGAGCCCAGCTCTCGCCGTTGCTTCCGGCTTGGCCGGCCGTCGTACTAACACAATTTCCCATTAGAGGATGGGAAAGCTGGTGGGTGGGTCCTGGTCGTTGTAAACAGCGACTCCTACAGTTCGGTCGGGGCGCCTGCTCAGCGAGGAAAGGATCTAAGGGGGGTAGTGTGATCCTTCCACACGTTACGCCCTCTCAGTGAAAGTCCGCGCTGCCAGGTGAAAAGAAGCGGTTGATTGGCTGGACGTGTGTCGGAGGAAGCACGTGATAGCCTCCACTCTCCCAGACCGACTGTAGGGGGTAGGTGCGCAGCGACCAGGAAGGGGATTGGGAATTGGCATAACGACTAACATTGGGAGGGGAGAAAATCGGAGGAAAAAGGAGAGGGAAAAAGATTTAAAAAAAATAAAAATAAAAAATTAGGCTAATGGTTGTGTGTTGGAAGCACAGCTTAGCACTGCAGCTCAGCTCACCTGGCTGCTGAGTCAGTGTTGAGTCCGTGTTGAGTCCGTGTTGAGTCAGTGTTGAGTCTGTGTTGAGTCAGTGTTGAGTCCGTGTTGAGTCAGTGTGGAGTCAGTGTTGAGTCAGTGTTGAGTCCGTGTTTGTCTCCTAACACCATGTTCCTGTTCTGGCTCATCCACACCCATCAGCAGCGCAGAAACCTCTCTGGGTTTAACCCGCGTCTGGGTGTAAAGCATGTCAAGGCACAGTTCTTTCTTCCAGCGTCTGTCCAGAGTGTTATACATGGTCACAGACTCACAGCTACAGTATACTGACTGAAATGTCTTGAGGTGTTGGAATAATGTGTTATTGTTGTTTTTGTAAATGGATGGCATTACATTTTAAGTGTACCTATATAATGCATGGCCACACTTGCTCCCAAAAATAAACAACATTTGAATACATTCAACTGCATGAAAAGGTTTGGAGCCTTGGCAGGCCTTTTATCAAATGCTGTGCAGGTCAGTAGCCTACCTGACGAGAGGCGTGTGAGGGCTTGAGATGTTGTAATGTAATGTATTACAATTGACCAATTCTTTTAATGTCTGGGTAGATGTAAAAGCACTCTCCTACCATCGCAGAGTGGTGCTGGCTCGGTCAGAGGACACATGTGGTAGTCATACCCTCCCCAGACCATCAGAGGACACATGTGGTAGTCTATACCATCCCCAGACCAACGGAGGACACATGTGGTAGTCTACACCCTCCCCAGACCAACAGAGGAGACATGTGGTAGTCTACACCCTCCCCAGACCATCAGAGTAAACATGTGGTAGTCTACACCCTCCCCAGACCAACAGAGGAGACATGTGGTAGTCTACACCCTCCCCAGACCATCAGAGTAAACATGTGGTAGTCTACACCCTCCCCAGACCAACGGAGGACACATGTGGTAGTCTACACCCTCCCCAGACCATCAGAGTAAACATGTGGTAGTCTACACCCTCCCCAGACCATCAGAGTAAACATGTGGTAGTCTACACCCTCCCCAGACCAACGGAGGACACATGTGGTAGTCTACACCCTCCCCAGACTAACAGAGGAGACACGTGGTAGTCTACACCCTCCCCAGACTAACAGAGGAGACATGTGGTAGTCTACACCCTCCCCAGACTAACAGAGGAGACACGTGGTAGTCTACACCCTCCCCAGACTAACAGAGGAGACACGTGGTAGTCTACACCCTCCCCAGACTAACAGAGGAGACACGTGGTAGTCTACACCCTCCCCAGACTAACAGAGGAGACACGTGGTAGTCTACACCCTCCCCAAACCATCAGAGGAAACATGTGGTAGTCTACACCCTCCCCAGACCATCAGAGGAGACACATGGTAGTCTACACCCTCCCCAGACCATCAGAGGAGACACATGGTAGTCTACACCCTCCCCAGACTAACAGAGGAGCCACATGGTAGTCTACACCCTCCCCAGACCATCAGAGGAGACACATGGTAGTCTACACCCTCCCCAGACTAACAGAGGAGACACGTGGTAGTCTACACCCTCCCCAGACGAACAGAGGAGACGCGTGGTAGTCTACACCCTCCCCAGACCATCAGAGGAGACACGTGGTAGTCCAAGACCAGGACACATAGGGGGTCTTTATGTAACGACTACTGTAGCTAAGGGGCTACACAACCCGGACTGTATTAAAGATTGTTTAGATTAAACCACTACTAAATAATATTAATAGCCAGACAGTACAGTTAGATAATATGGCGGACACTCAATTGACGGCACGGGGACAAGGATACCAAGTTTACAGTATTTTAATCGTCATAGCAACATACATATGAATTATCACGGTTCTCCTTTAATAATAGAATGTCAGAGTATCAAAGTCAGCGGTAATGAATATTTCCTAGGGTACGAATACTCGACCGGAGCTCTGCAGGGAGTGAGAAGAGACGAGGTGATACGGGGCAAAGCAAGGGTAGTTGGAGACGATGGTTCTCCTCTGGAGCTCCAAGCTCCGGAGGAATTGGAGACTGGTCGGATAATCCTGTCGTCACTGGAAGAAAAGGGGTCTCGTACGGAACCGGTCCTTGTAATCCTAGCGCCCGATGGCAGGGTTAATAGCTATTAATCCAAAAGCCTGATGGCATAGATGGTAGCTAGCTAGCTTCGTTTGTACTGGAAGCTAGCCCGCAGACGGTCTTCAATGAGTAGTTAGATCCAAACGCCGCTGGGTTTAACTATACGTTTCTCCACGTTACGCTTACACAAGTCACTATACTGCGCCAATAATGTCTCTACAATATTATAGTCATATCTAAGTAGCTACTAGCTATCTGTAACGATACACCGCTGGTAGGTCTGTGTACAACTGTACCGGACGTATCACGCTCTCGCTCTGCTGCTTCTCCTGTTCTGATACTGCCGACTCGTTACTTCCACTGCTGTTATGTTACTGCTCTCGTCTGCTTGCGCCATCTACAATATATATACTCAGACTGATTTCTAGGGCGCAGCCGATTTACCTGTCCGGAATCAATGCGCCTGCTATAGGCAAGTCTGAACTTGTCTGGACATGTCTCGAACTCTGTCTGGGGGGCTCGTCTGGTGGCGCCTCCAATGTCAAGGGCGGGACCCAATGAGGGCGAGCGAAGAATACTATTATGCAAACGGATGGCGTTGGATATATATCTTATAAACAATATACAAGTTATACAAATTAATAAACGCAGACTTTCAGTGTTAATCTGGACCTTCAGAACAACTACATTTGGGAGAAAAAGGCAAATATAAACGTGTTTTCTAACTATGTTTTGTATTTTTGTAGCTCTGACTGTAAAGTAATGAGGCCATGGTAAAGTAATGAGGCCATGGTAAAGTAATGGGGCCATGGTAAAGTAATGAGGCCATGGTGAAGTAATGAGGCCATGGTGAAGTAATGGGGCCATGGTAAAGTAATGAGACCATGGTAAAGTAATGGGGCCATGGTAAAGTAATGAGACCATGGTAAAGTAATGAGACCATCGTAAAGTAATGAGACCATGGTAAAGTAATGGGGCCATGGTAAAGTAATGAGACCATGGTAAAGTAATGAGGCCGTGGTAAAGTAATGAGGCCATGGTAAAGTAATGGGACCATGGTTAAAAGCACCCAAATCAAACTCTACCAACAACATCAGTGATAAATAGGAAACAGGGCTAACATTTTGAGACCATTCATGGCTACATTCCAGGTATAGATTAATCTTTGAGCCAACAGGGCCTCAAACGTGTGAACATTTTAAATAATCTTTTCTTTTTCTTTTCTTTTTTTCTGAACTCTTGTTCCACCAGGGGACCACACAGGCTCGGTTTTCAGAGAGCGGGGTGGATGTATCACGTTCGGTCCCTTCCTCTGCGTCGGCCGGGGCGAGTCGAGGCACAACGCTCCCCGTGTCCCGAGCAGCGACGGAGGAACACAGATCCTTAGGAACAGTCTCTCGCCTAGAGGACTCGAATTTAAAACTGGGCAGAATGACTGACACTATCACGGTCTGAATCAGCGCCGAGCGTCTGGACGGGAGTCGTGTTGTGGGACCGAGTTGTACTTCCTGACGCACTCACACCTCCGGGCCGCCGGTCCTCGCTGGGGGGGGGGGGGGGGGGAGGGGTTATTTTACTGTCACGGTCCTCGGAGTGAATTCAAACTACTGACGTTTTCCAACTTTTAACAGCGCAGACGTTTTGTGAGAGAACTTTACTTATGAGTTCAGTAGAATATCCTTGGGTCATAGCAACATGGGGGGGGGGGGTACAGGTATGATAGGTAGTAATCATTTATTATAATTATATAACAGAAGCAAGTAGTAATGATAATAGTATTAGTGAACAGTAGTGAGTGGCATGATCTCCTAAAAGTACACTATTACCATACTACTTGTAATATGATATAATATTCATATCATAACGATGGAAAGGCATTTAGAAAACCAGACTGTTTAAATACATTGTTTACTGTGGTTGAAGTCAAGACTCTAAAGCTATTGCCCTATGTGAGTTGATAATGAATGAATGAATGAATGAATGAATGAATGAATGAATGAATGAATGAATGAATGAATGAATGAATGAATGAATGAATGAATGAAAAGTGTATTTCTTGGACATGTTATTCTTCTTATTTCTTCAAACAACTCACAGTGTCTTGATCCGTCAGACCAAACAATCATAACAACAAATTTAAAAAATCCTTAAAGGAAAAAAACATTTAAAAAAAAGAACAAAGAAAAAACAGGAATTATAAACAAAAAAGCATTGTGTTTGGTTAGCAGACATGTCCAAAAAAAGGAGTAGAGGGAAACTTAGCGTATTGATCCCTACCCCCTTACATTTGTATTTGTTCTTCCATTAATATTACTAGAATTGACATAATTTAGTTACAATATAGTATATTATTTTTACTTATATTAAAAGTTTACAATAAAAAACATGATTCACTTGACTGCAGTGAATATAGTACATCACTACATACACAATATAACATAATTTTGTTTATCCTCACTACTCATTTCTGTATTTTTCTAATGTGTATTTTTTTAGCTGCTTTTTAAATTGTGCCACATGTTTACTCAGTTTGACGTATTCGTGTAAATTATTCCACAACTTCACTCCACACACCGATATGCACATGCTTTTCAGCATGGTGTGTACCAGTGCCTGTCAAAATATGATGCTGTAGTGTAATACCATGAATGAAGGCACTTTATTATCCAAAGTGCCTAACAATAAGGCGACATAGTAAGATGCATGTTGTGGTCTTTTGGCCTGTCTACATCTGGTAGCCAGGGTAGTATCCACTACAGTTGACAGTTGACACTACAGATTTTTACCAGAGCCAGATTACGTGTGTGCGCGCATGTGTGTGTGTGTGTGTGTGTGTGTGTGTGTGTGTGTGTGTGTGTGTGTGTGTGTGTGTGTGTGTGTGTGTGTGTGTGTGTGTGTGTGTGTGTGTGTGTGTGTGTGTGTGTGTGTGTGTGTGTGTGTGTGTGTGTGTGTGTGTGTGTGTGTGTGTGTGTGTGTGTGTGTGTGTGTGTGTGTGTGTGTGTGTGTGTGTGTGTAGGGTGCAGGGATGGGGCTGTAGTCAGTTTGACAGTGAGAGAGGATCCTCTTGTGATGTCATACAAGGCAAGTCCTGTACAAACATGTTAAGCTGGTCTTCTGTCCGTCAAGGGGAGCGTTCTAATCCGCTTTCCCCCCCCCCCCCCCCCCCCCCCCGAGCCAGGCGGCAGCAGGTGGAGGTCACATCCCAGCAGTTGTATTAGAAAGGGACCAGACTGCTTGGCTGAGTGTTTGTCTCAGTGTTCTTCTGAAGTGCCGCCACTTACAGGAGGGGGGGGGGGGGGGGGGGGGGGGGGGGTGGAGAAGAGAGGAGGAGAGGAGGAGAGAGAGGGGGGAGAAGAAGAGAGGAGGCGAAGGGAGAGAGGAGAGTAGGGGAGTAGGGGAGAAGAGAGGGGAGAGAGGAGAAGAGAGAGGAGGAGAGAAGAAGAGGGGAGAGGAGAAGAGAGGAGGAGAGACGAAGAGAGGATAGATCAATCAATCAATCAATCAATCAGATGTATTTATATAGCACATTTAACATGACACGTGTCAACCAAAGTGCTGTACAGAGGGTAAATACATAGATACATACTGACAACGATCACACTCCGTTTTATGGGACGGCACACAGGCAAACACATAGGAAAACAGGGCATGAGTCAGTGAACGGGAAAGGCTAGTAGGTAGAAGTGGGTTTTGAGCCTAGATTTGAAGGCATCTATCGAGGGGGCAAGCCTAATGGAGGTGGGGATGCTGTTCCACAGTGCAGGGGCTGCGACAGCAAAGGCACGGCCCCCCCTGAGCTTGAGGTTAGACCTCCGGACTGTCAGATGAGAGATAGATGAGAGGGTTAGGTTTTCATTTAAAGGGGAACACCACCCATTTTAAGAATTCACATTAATGTTCTCCCTGTGCCCCAGGACAGTTCAGTCAGTATTTGTGGACACGTACCACTCTCTCCTAAAGCTAGAAATCGTAGAACCCTCCAAATTATGTGCAACACGGTCTCATCAGAAACCGTAAATAAAGTACTAATCCACCACAGGAAAAAAGATACATCATGTACGTTATGTTATAGCCATAACATAAGTAATATACTTACGTCTTGTACAAGTAATATATTTGCGTTTCGTATCAGTAAAAGGCCAAAACAAACACAGCCGTCGGGAGTCAAACCAACAATGATTGTAGTCACAGACAAGTGCTCTCACTAGACTAAGCCACCCACCCTGGTACAAGTCAAGTGTTCCTTTATTGATCGCCTTGGGGAAATCCAAGTGTCATAGCAGGTGGGGGCTATAGGGTAGGTACATAGATAATAGATTGATTGATTGATTGATTGATTGAACATTTTATTAACAGATTGCAGAATGGGTACAATACAGTACGGCTCAATACACACAATTGTTAACACTATGGCGTCCGTTCACGAGTATATACGTGTTTTGAAAAAGAGCGTTGTGGACCAGAGCCACGTATATACTCGTGGCAAGTTGTTATTGTTTTATTCCATATTTATAACGCTTATTAGGTACCCGATCCACTAGCAGGATCTTTCCACATATTTGATTTTCGAAACATGCAGTACCGGCCAGATCCGCTTAGGGGCGCCATCGCTCCACTGCAGTATCATTGATGGGATTTTAAAAAAAAATTGTGAAGAAGTGGAGGAAAGAGAAAATGCAGATGATTCTATGGAGAGAAATTATGAAGAAGTGGAGGAAAGAGAAATGCAGATGATTCTATGGAGAGAAATGATGAAGAAGTTGAGGAAAGAGAATGCAGATGATGCTATGGAGAGAAATGATGATGAAGACGGTCATGGAGATGCTAAAGAAAGTGAGGATGAAAATGATGATAGGGAGAGAAATGATTCAAACGACACAACAACAAATAACTTGAATGCTCTCCTGTTGTCATTAAAATATCCCACTGATCCAGCCAGTATCCAGGTACAATATATTAACTTTAATGGAGAGAATGGGGAAGATAGAGGGGGGAGGGAGAGATACAGTAGAAGAGAGAATGAGAGGACAGGATGAGAGAAGGAGAGGAGAGGACATGAGGAGAGAAGGAGAGGACAAGAGGAGAGAAGGGGAGTACAGGAGGAGAGAATGGGAGTATAGGAGGACAGAAGGAGAGGGCAGGAGGGGAGAAGGAGAGTTAGGAGAGAGAAAGGAAGAAGCTCAACGGCACTCCTTTAACTGTTAAACTGTTTTATATCCTGTAAAATATATGTTGTAAATAGCTTTTAAAGAATAGGTTCACTATTTTTCAACCCAGACTATGCTGTTTCCCAAATATTTATATACCTCACTGATATCTTTAGCATTGAGAAATGTACCACTGCAGCAATGGTTTAGGCCTTTTTCAAACACCATGATAATCTACTTTTCAAACACCATGATAAATCTAAGTTTCAAACACAATGATAGATCCACTTTTCAAACACCATGATAATTTACTTTTTAAACACCATGATAAATCTACTTTTCAAACACCATGACAATGAGGTGAAATAAACATTTGAAAGGTGTATTGTTCCCTGTGTGTTTTTATCATAGAGGTGTGGGTATACTATTAATCTGGATTGTCTATGTTATTCTAATGTTAATCTTAATTAATCAAGGATGAAGACTATTTCACCATACATGACGCATCATAGCTTTTTGCTCACTGATGGGGTCCCATGTTGTGCAGTAGGTGCCCTTTTTTTCTTTTCGCCCCTGCCCTTCAAACAGCCTGAGTCCGCCACTGGCGGCGCTAATCGTCTTGAGGACGATTTGCCCACCTGCACTTTGGCGACCTCTAGTGGCTCGTTTGTGCATATTTTCTAATACAATATATTAAAGCCCCATTAGTTGCCTGTCGATAGCCCTTTCAGGTGAAAAATCCGTTCAGCGGTTCTCGAGTTACATGCCGATATGTGAGGCTTGCGCGAAGTACACGGTATTGCGCAAATACTACTCCCGACTCTTGGGGCTCTAGTTCCGTCAATCATTTGGCGATCTCGAAAATGATTGGACAGGGTTGTAGCCAATGAGTGTGGCTTTCCAATGATACGAATCAGGGATCTAGGTGAAAAGTCACGAGCGAAAACAGGAAGAGAAAAAACACAGAATTAGTTGAAGTCTATGAGAAAACTGAACTTTTCTTTTGTACACAGTTTACCAAAATCACTCCTAATCACTCATTTCTGAACGGATCGTTATGATCTACATAAGACTTCAGGCTATGGATCTCTGGTGTTTTTTAAGCCTCCAGCCATTCTGGGGAAAACTACTTCTGGACTACTACAGAAAAACGTGAGTAACACGTTTTTCTACAACTCAAGTTCAGACCTATGTTACTCTATTTCATTAGCACTAAAGGTGAGTTGTCCTTATTTTATCAGAAACTCCAGAATGTCATCTTTCAAAAGAGACCAGGCTCATGCATGTGGTATAAGTATAAAGTATAGTATTTTGGTTTGCAAAAAATGTATGCAGTCCTCAAAAACGAATTAAAAAGCAATTCACACTGAACTTTAAAGTGCTATGGGTATATTTTGTGCAAATAATCCTAAAATAATTTGTACACTTTATTTCTAAATTGAGAACACAGGTTAGCATAGAATCAGCTAAGCAGGGTACCTTTTTAGTTAGCTACAGTAGTAATACAGCTAGCCTAGGCTAAAATATACTGCCATCAATAAAAGCACTTGCAGTGTACATACATTAGTATTTTAGTAATGCATAATTGGTAAAACAAACTCAATCTTTTCAACTTCAAAGAACGCTTGCTGTATTACCCACCTCACACACAGCAGTAGGATGCAGGGTTACAGCTCAGACTGCATTAAGCCCTCTGGCATCTGAACATTCAAGAGGGGATGCGTCTAAAACTGAACATTTAAATGGATGGAATATTGTAGTGACAAGGCTGCTCAGAGTTGTAGCTAACACTTTTGTGTGACATTATTTAACCGTCTGGGTCAAGGTTAGACCATTGGAAGGGCACGTCCTCTCATTTTCGCCACTCAAAATGCCATTTTAGCGTGATGTTTTCAGCTGTGGGGGCACATAGTCAAGTTTAACCATTGAAAGGGCACCAATGGGCACGTCCTCTCGCTTTTGATACTCAAAATGGCACTTTAGGTTTAGCCTAATGTTTTCAACTGTGGGGGCACATGGTCAAGTTTAGACCATTGGAGGGGCACATCCTCTAGTTTTTTCACTCAAAGGGGCACTTTTGCGTGATGTTTTTCAACTGTGGGGGCACATGGTCAAGTTTAGACCATTGGAAAGGCACCAATGGGCATGTCATCTAATTTTCGACACTCAAAAGGGCATTTTAGCCCAATATTTTCAACTGTGGGGGCACATGGTCACGTTTAACCATTGGAGCGGCACCAATAGGGCACGTCCTCTTGCTTTTGCCACTCAAAAGGGCACTTTAGCGCAATGTTTTCAACTGTGGGTGGGGGCACATGGTCACGTTTAACCATTAGAGGGGCACCAATAGGGCACATCCTCTAATTATTTCCACTCAAAAGGGCACTTTTGCATGACATTATTTAACCGTCGGGCACAAAAGCACTCAAAAGGGCACTTTTGCGTGATGTTTTTCAACTGTGGGGGCACATGGTCAAGTTTAGACCATTGGAAGAGCACCAATAGGGCACACACAAAGCAGTCTTCTCAAGGAATACGTCACACACAACAGAGTACAGTAGTATTCTGTGCAACACGCCAGTCAATTTAAGTGCATGCATAATAGTCCTGTGAGAAACAATGTAACCCGGACATTTTCATTAATTTATTAATGAATTTTAAATGTAAAATTTTATAATAATAAAAAAAAAACTGACACCCCGGACAGGGTGTGAAAAGAGGACATGTCCGGGCAAAAGAGGACGTTTGGTCACCCTACCTAACAGTGTTTATTATTAACACTAGTCCTAATAGTGTTTATTATTAAGAGTCAGATAGTCCTAACAGTGTTTATTATTAAGAGTCAGATAGTTCCAGGCTAGCACCCAGAGGACCAGTTAGCCATACCAGGCTAGCACCCAGAGGACCGGTTAGCCGTACCAGGCTAGCACCCAGAGGACCGGTTAGCCGTACCAGGCTAGCACCCAGAGGACCGGTTAGCCGTACCAGGCTAGCACCCAGAGGACCGGTTAGCCGTACCAGGCTAGCACCCAGAGGACCGGTTAGCCGTACCAGGCTAGCACCCAGAGGACCGGTTAGCCGTACCAGGCTAGCACCCAGAGGACCGGTTAGCCGTACCAGGCTAGCACCCAGAGGACCGGTTAGCCGTACCAGGCTAGCACCCAGAGGACCGGTTAGCCGTACCAGGCTAGCACCCAGAGGACCAGTTAGCCGTACCAGGCTAGCACCCAGAGAACCAATTAGCCGTACCAGGCTAGCACCCAGAGGACCAGTTAGCCGTACCAGGCTAGCACCCAGAGGACCAGTTAGCCGTACCAGGCTAGCACCCAGAGAACCAATTAGCCGTACCAGGCTAGCACCCAGAGGACCAATTAGCCGTACCAGGCTAGCACCCAGAGGACCGGTTAGCCGTACCAGGCTAGCACCCAGAGGACCGGTTAGCCGTACCAGGCTAGCACCCAGAGGACCGGTTAGCCGTACCAGGCTAGCACCCAGAGAACCGGTTAGCCGTACCAGGCTAGCACCCAGAGGACCGGTTAGCCGTACCAGGCTAGCACCCAGAGAACCGGTTAGCCGTACCAGGCTAGCACCCAGAGGACCGCTGTCTATCTGTGTGACTGATGTGTTTGTCATGGTGATGTCATGGTTCGTGAGTCCCGGCTGTGTTGGAAATGGGCCTGGCTTCCCTCCTCTCTGCCCAAACATCACAACATCCGAGACACATCACAACAACTCAGAGACACATCACAACATCTCAGAGACATGCAGCTGTTTATGCTTTAAAAAGAATGTTTGTTTTTCATTTGGCCACGGCATGGGTATGTGTGTGGGCCTGTGTGTGTGCTTGTGTGTGTGTGTGTGCCTGTGTGTGCCTGTGTGTGTGTGTGTGTGTGTGTGTGTGTGTGTGTGTGTGTGTGTGTGTGTGTGTGTGTGTGTGTGTGTGTGTGTGTGTGTGTGTGTGTGTGTGTGTGTGTGTGTGTGCTTGTCAGTGGTTTTGTCGCAGCAGGCGCACGCCTCCTCCACACGCCAACGCTTCACCTGGTCGCTCTCCCTTGAAAAAGTTTCAACTTTAGCCACGGAGCGCACTGACGTCAGTGTCACCTTCTTGTCGACGGATCAATCAAATTAAATCTGAAGTAGCTTATCTGAATAGAAATCGAGGGGCAAAACAAACCAATCGATAATGGAGGAGAAGCTAATTTTGGCAGTTTCCGACCAACCTTGTTTGTACGAGCAGGTCTTACCACGGCCGAGATATGAACAGCAATGCCTGGAGGGCTGTGAGCAGTAATGTCTGTAACTTATGTAACGTTAGCTGAGGTAGCAACAGTAATCAGTAGTAATGTATGTAACTTATGTAACGTTAGCTGAGGTAGCAACAGTAATCAGTAGTAATGTATGTAACTTATGTAATGTTAGCTGAGGTAGCAACAGTAATCAGTAGTAATGTATGTAACTTATGTAATGTTAGCTGAGGTAGCAACAGTAATCAGTAGTAATGTATGTAACTTATGTAATGTTAGCTGAGGTAGCAACAGTAATCAGTAGTAATGTATGTAACTTATGTAACGTTAGCTGAGGTAGCAACAGTAATCAGTAGTAATGTATGTAACTTATGTAATGTTAGCTGAGGTAGCAACAGTAATCAGTAGTAATGTATGTAACTTATGTAATGTTAGCTGAGGTAGCAACAGTAATCAGTAGTAATGTATGTAACTTATGTAACGTTAGCTGAGGTAGCAACAGTAATCAGTAGTAATGTATGTAACTTATGTAACGTTAGCTGAGGTAGCAACAGTAATCAGTAGTAATGTATGTAACTTATGTAACGTTAGCTGAGGTAGCAACAGTAATCAGTAGTAATGTATGTAACTTATGTAACGTTAGCTGAGGTAGCAACAGTAATCAGTAGTAATGTATGTAACTTATGTAACGTTAGCTGAGGTAGCAACAGTAATCAGTAGTAATGTATGTAACTTATGTAACGTTAGCTGAGGTAGCAACAGTAATCAGTAGTAATGTATGTAACTTATGTAACGTTAGCTGAGGTAGCAACAGTAATCAGTAGTAATGTCTGTAACTTATGTAACGTTAGCTGAGGTAGCAACAGTAATCAGCAGTAATGTCTGTAACTTATGTAACGTTAGCTGAGGTAGCAACAGTAATCAGTAGTAATGTATGTAACTTATGTAACGTTAGCTGAGGTAGCAACAGTAATCAGCAGTAATGTCTGTAACTTATGTAACGTTAGCTGAGGTAGCAACAGTAATCAGTAGTAATGTCTGTAACTTATGTAACGTTAGCTGAGGTAGCAACAGTAATCAGTAGTAATGTATGTAACTTATGTAACGTTAGCTGAGGTAGCAACAGTAATCAGTAGTAATGTATGTAACTTATGTAACGTTAGCTGAGGTAGCAACAGTAATCAGTAGTAATGTCTGTAACTTATGTAACGTTAGCTGAGGTAGCAACAGTAATCAGTAGTAATGTCTGTAACTTATGTAACGTTAGCTGAGGTAGCTGCACTATGGAATATTGTCACCTTGTGGCCATGAGATGCAACTGTACCTTGTTTAAACATGGAGGATAAGAGAAAATGGCAGCTAAAAAGACATTTCTATAAGCAAGGTAACTTTGGGAACTGTTTTACATTTGGGTCGTTCACACACGCTCTAGAAATTAGGCCGTAACCTTTCATGGCTGTCCCTGCACTGGTCGTCTCCGACCAGAAGAGCTCGTATGGACAGTTGCACTGTGTTTCATGCATCTCTGTCGGGAGGTTTTTCTCTTGTTCAGCCCAACTCTGTGATTTAGCTAAAGAAGAGATATTTCCTCGAGATTTCTTTTCCCCTCATAATTCCGGTTTTAAAACATCTGGTCTGGTCTCAGTCATCCGCCTCTGAAACACAAGGCCACCCTCCTCGCTTACCTCTCTACGCTGTCACCCGACCTAGACAGGAAGTGATGTCATGACAGCCGAAAGTGTTTATCTGTGAC
The DNA here is from genome assembly GCF_963971535.1 of Notolepis coatsorum. Classification (NCBI taxonomy): domain Eukaryota; kingdom Metazoa; phylum Chordata; class Actinopteri; order Aulopiformes; family Paralepididae; genus Notolepis; species Notolepis coatsorum. The sequence goes on from NC_140177.1 coordinate 13,593,710, forward strand.
AGGTATGAATAAGACGATGTGATTGGACGACGAGGGTCCCGTCGCTCCTCTCTGCCCAAACATCACAACATCCGAGACACATCACAACAACTCAGAGACACATCACAACATCTCAGAGACATGCAGCTGTTTATGCTTTAAAAAGAATGTTTGTTTTTCATTTGGCCACGGCATGGGTATGTGTGTGGGCCTGTGTGTGTGCTTGTGTGTGTGTGTGTGCCTGTGTGTGCCTGTGTGTGTGTGTGTGTGTGTGTGTGTGTGTGTGTGAGCTTGTGTGTGTGTGTGTGTGTGTGTGTGTGTGTGTGTGTGTGTGTGTGTGTGTGTGTGTGTGTGTGTGTGTGTGTGTGTGTGTGTGTGTGTGTGTGTGTGTGTGTGTGTGTGTGTGTGTGTGTGTGTGCACGCATGCATTTCCGCATCTTTTTCATCGCAGCATCTCTTTCAAGTCAGCTACGTGACCCCATCACCATGACAACCCAAATAAACACCGGCATCCTGGGTACCGTAACACAGTGACTACAAAGTGAAGGGGGAGGGGCCTTGTGAAACCGGAGGAGGGGCACATCTGGGCCCCGTTAGCCCTCCGGGCCAATGACTGATGCGATCTATTCTGCCCGGCGACACGGCACGAGGCAAGCCGGTGGTCTAAGGTGACATGGGAGGATATGACATCATAAGGGTGAATTAGTGTTTCCTGGTGCCTAGGGGAGTTGTTAGAATGATAATCGGTGTATAAAGGACAAATAAAACATTGTTAATTTGTAAGAAACCTCAATGAAAACGGCGCAGGGTAAGTTATATTCGCTATTGTTATGAAAATGTGATAGAATCCTAGAAAAATGTGGTTGAATTTGGTCACCGTGACGTTAATGTGTTCGTGTGTGCGTGAGTGTTTTTACATTTTCTTTATTTAACCTTTATTTAAAGGGGAACTATCTTATAAATGGCCTTTTTGAGTGTTTAGCATTGTTTCCTAGCTATGTGAACTTATATTAATATGATCTATGTCTCTAATTCTCATATTGGCGCATTCTTCCAATTCTCCTCTCACAATATTCACCCTCACTGAACTGAGTCATCTGAAAATGTGCTGATTTGTGATGTCAGAGAGACTCAGCTGCATGATAATGTGGCATCAGGCTCATGATGAGCTGCACACAGTGGTTGGAGCCCAGGCTCAAAACGGCTCGAGATCTTGAGGTAGAAAAATGCTGTTTTTGAGGACTTGATTAGAAATACAAAACAATGAATAAAAAAAAAATACAGAGGTGTTCCATAGACTCACATTGTTGTAAAAGTGCCCAAATAGTGAAAGAAATAGTAAAATAGTTCCCCTTTAACCAGGCAGGTCAATTAAGAACAAATTCTTATTTACAACGACGGCCTGGCGAGAGGAAAAAATGTCCCCTCAAACGGTAACAAACAACAAACAATAAAATAAAATAGAAAAGAGATAGAAGATACATAGATCACAGAGGTAAGGTAAATAATTAAAACACATCAAACAAACAACCAAATAGAATTACGAGGTAATGCAGGTGGCACGGTGGCCTAGTGGTTAGCACTGGCGCCTCACAGCTAGGCAGTCGTGGGTTTGATTCCCGCTTGGGGACCTGGTTGCCGTGTTGCCAGTTACCCAGGTGGGGTATCTCCCGGGCCTTTCTGTGTGGAGTTTGCATGTTCTCCCCGTGCTCGCAAGGGTTTCCCCTCCCGATAAGATAACCCCAATGGAAAAACATGCACAACAGATCGCTGTCGTGTCCCTGACGAAGACGGACAGGAGCACTTGGATTGGTCCCTGGGGGCGCGGCGCTCGCTGCAGCCCTCGTCTGCTCCCGGCTGCCCTTGGGGAGGAAGGGCGACGTGATGGGAGGTACAGAGAACATTTCGTCAGTGACTCAGTGCATGTGTGTGTTCCTGTGGGTCACCACCCATCGCATGTGTGTGTTAATCTGATGACAAATAAAGACTTATATTTATATACTTATGCATGAAGCAGAACATACAAATGAAAGTTAACCAGTTAACATGCAACGCGCCGGTTATGTGGTTAAAAGGCTGGGTGACAGTTGCGCAGGTGTGTGTGAACAACTCTGAGATAGAGTCCTTAAGCTGTTGTTTGTGTGACATAGTGTGTGTGTGTGTCTGTGTGACATAGAGTGTGTGTGTCTTTGTGTGACATAGAGAGAGTGTGTGTGTGTGTGTGTGTCTTTGTGTGACATAGAGAGTGTGTGTGTGTGTGAGTGACAGAGAGAGGAAGCGCGAGTGATGACAGAGTGACCTCAGACCTTAGCTCTTAACTTAAAATCCTTCCCTTATTCTGACTGAAGAGCTCTTAAACCTTATTATCATACTACGACCACAGTAGACTCATGCTATGACCACAGTAGACTCATACTACGACCACAGTAGACTCATGCTACGACCACAGTAGACTCATACTATGACCACAGTAGACTCATGCTACGACCACAGTAGACTCATGCTATGACCACAGTAGACTCATGCTATGACCACAGTAGACTCATGCTATGACCACAGTAAACCCCACTTTGTAAACCTTGGCTTTTGTCTTATGTTTACTCTTAAATAATTTACTCAATACAGTCATTAGATAATACGGATTTGGGAAACACACCTGAACACTTCAAAGGGATGTAACATTGTGAAATGTAATAACACCAGGGAGTGTAATAACACCAGGAAATGTATTAGCATTTCCCCTTATAATGACTTTAAAATGTAATAACACCAGGGAATGTAATAACACCAGGAAATGTATTAGCATTTCCCCTTATAATGACTTTAAAATGTAATAACACCGGGAAATGTATGAACCTTTTCCCTTAGAATGACTTTAAAATGTAATCACACCAGGAAATGTAAACATGTACCTGCCACCTGTACCTGCCACCTGTACCCGTCACCTGTACCTGTCACCTGTACCTGTCACCTGTACCTGTCACCTGTACCTGCCACCTGTACCTGCCACCTGTACCTGCCACCTGTACCTGCCACCTGTACCTGCCACCTGTACCTGCCACCTGTACCTGCCACCTGTACCTGTGTCCTGTACCTGTCACCTGTACCTGTCACCTGTACCTGCCACCTGTACCTGTCACCTGTACCTGTCACCTGTACCTGCCACCTGTACCTGCCACCTGTACCTGTGTCCTGTACCTGCGTCATGTACCTGCCACCTGTACCCGCCACCTGTACCTGTCACCTGTACCTGTCACCTGTACCTGCATCCTGTACCCGCATGCTGTACCTGCCAGGACGAAACGCAGCGATGCTACAGGTCAGGATGAACCTGAAAAAGCAACACACTCCATTCAGTCCACCGTCAGTATTCGCTGCACTGAAACCCTAACAGATTCTCCTCTGTGTTCGTGTCGTGTGTGCTGCGCGTGTTTGCTCGGTTAAAATTCCCCGTTTCCATTGTTTTTCTCCCGAGGTTTCGTCTGATTCTGTGACATTCCTTTGCCTGGAATTACGACTTGTTCAACTCCACAATATCCCAGACGTTCCGGTCGGACGGCCTTCTGTTCCGGAGTGAGTGAAGGCTCGTGATTCGGGGGGAAACGATCCGTCCTCCTCAGAGGCTAGCTATAGCGTGCCGGTGCTCCGACCCTCTGGACGACGTTGCGGCTTCGTTAAAACACGGAGCTCCTTGATGTTGCCGCTCTAATGGATCAGAGCCGACGTGGGTCTCAGTCTGCCGTCTGAGTTGAACTATACAGAAACATCACGTCTGACTTGGTGTGGAGCGTTTCTCCGTTCATTCTCAAGTCATTGTCCCGCTAACCTACAGTACTCTTTATTCTTCATCTTTTTTTCTTCTAAATGCCTGAATGAAATACATTTAAAATTTTGCCCAAAGTAATGCACTCATGAAGTGCTACTTTAGGGATACATATGTTTTGCTTTACAATAAGGGTCACAAACCCTTGATTAATGGCTAATCATGGTTAAAGGAACACGCCAACTTGTGAGCCAACAAGCTTAAACTTGAGGTCAGTAACTTTAATTTAAACATTGGTCTTGAGCAGAAAAGTTGCTGGTGGTAAAATAAATTTGATTTATTGAGGGAAACCACATTAAAAGTTCTTGGCAACAATAACATCATGACATAAAAGCACATCAGTAAAATTAACTAAATTAACTTTTAGCAAAGCGGCAGAGGAAAAGTCTCCAAACTAAAATATTGGTTAAAATCCCTGGACCTTCCCTCACCAACAACCATCAAAGTGCCCTTGGGCAAGGCAGTTGACCCCCCACTGCTCCAGTGTTTCTGCTCAGTGGTCAACAGTCTGAACACACTGCAAGCTGAAACCACTGCAGAAGGACAGAAACCACTGCAGAACAACAGAAACCACTGCAGAAGGACAGAAACCACTGCAGAACAACAGAAACCACTGCAGAATGACTGAAACCACTACAGAACAACAGAAACCACCTGCAGAACAACAGAAACCACTGCAGAACAACAGAAACCACTGCAGAACAACAGAAACCACTGCAGAATGACAGAAACCACTGCACTGCAGAAACCAGAGCAGAAACCACTGCAGAATAACAGAAACCACTGCATAATAACAGAAACCACTGCAGAACAACAGAAACCACTGCAGAACAACAGAAACCACTGCAGAGTGACATAAATCACTGCAGAATAACAGAAACCACTGCTGAACAACAGAAACCACTGAAGAACGACAGAAACCACTGCAGAGCGAAATAAACCACTGCAGAATAACAGAAACCACTGCAGAACGACAGAAACCACTGCAGAGCGACATACACCACTGCAGAATAACAGAAACCACTGCAGAGCAGAAACCACTGCAGAACAACAGAAACCACTGCAGAACAACAGAAACCACTGCAGAATGACAGAAACCACTGCAGAACAACAGAAACCACTGCAGAACAACAGAAACCACTGCAGAATGACAGAAACCACTGCAGAACAACAGAAACCAATGCAGAATAACAGAAACCACTGCAGAACAACAGAAACCACTGAAGAACGACAGAAACCACTGCAGAATAACAGAAACACACCACTGCAGAACAACAGAAACCACTGAAGAACGACAGAAACCACTGAAGAACGACAGAAACCATTGCAGAACAACAGAAACACACCACTGCAGAACAACAGAAACCACTGAAGAACGACAGAAACCACTGCAGAACAACAGAAACCACTGCAGAACAACAGAAACCACTGAAGAACGACAGAATCCACTGCAGAACAACAGAAACCACTGCAGAACAACAGAAACCACTGCAGAATGACAGAAACCATTGCAGAACAACAGAAAACACTGAAGAACAACATAAACAACTTCAGAATGACAGAAACCACTGCAGAATGACTGAAATGACGGCAGAATGACAGAAACCACTGCAGAGCAGCAGAAACCACTGCAGAACAACAGAAACCACTGCAGAACAACAGCAACCACCTGCAGAACAAAGGAAACCACTGCAAAACAACAGAAACCACTGCAGAGCAGCAGAAACCACTGCAGAATAACAGAAACCACTGCAGAGCAGCAGAAACCACTGAAGAACGACATAAACGACTTCAGAACGACGGAAACCACTGCAGAATGACAGAAACCACTGCAGAACAGCAGAAACCACTGCAGAACAACAGTAACCACTGCAGAACAACAGAAACCACTGCAGAACAACAGAAACCACTGCAGAGCAGCAGAAACCCAACATAAACCACTGCAGAACAACAGAAACCACTGCAGAACAACAGAAACCACCTGAAGAACAACAGAAACCACTGCAGAATAACAGAAACCACTGCAGAACAACAGAAACCACTGCAGAGCAGCAGAAACCCAACATAAACCACTGCAGAACAACAGAAACCACTGCAGAATAACAGAAACCACTGCAGAACGACAGAAACCACTGCAGAACAACAGAAACCACCTGCAGAACAACAGAAACCACCTGCAGAATAACATAAACCACTGCAGAACGACAGAAACCACTGCAGAACAACAGAAACCACTGCAGAATAACAGAAACCACTGCAGAACGACATAAACCACTGCAGAACAACAGAAACCACTGCAGAACGACAGAAACCACTGCAGAATAACAGAAACCACTGCAGAACGACAGAAACCACTGCAGAACAACAGAAACCACTGCAGAACGAACAACAGAAACCACTGCAGAACAACAGAAACCACTGCAGAATAACAGAAACCACTGGAGAACAACAGAAACCACTGCAGAACAACAGAAACCACTGAAGAACGACAGAATCCACTGCAGAACAACAGAAACCACTGCAGAATGACAGAAACCATTGCAGAACAACAGAAAACACTGAAGAACAACATAAACAACTTCAGAATGACAGCAACCACTGCAGAACGACAGAAACCACTGCAGAACAACAGAAACCACTGCAGAACGACAGAAACCACTGCAGAATAACAGAAACCACTGCAGAACGACAGAAACCACTGCAGAACAACAGAAACCACTGCAGAGCAACAGAAACCACTGCAGAATAACAGAAACCACTGCAGAACAACAGAAACCACTGCAGAACAACAGAAACCACTGAAGAACGACAGAATCCACTGCAGAACAACAGAAACCACTGCAGAACAACAGAAACCACTGCAGAATGACAGAAACCATTGCAGAACAACAGAAAACACTGAAGAACAACATAAACAACTTCAGAATGACAGCAACCACTGCAGAACGACAGAAACCACTGCAGAACAACAGAAACCACCTGCAGAACAACAGAAACCACTGCAGAACGACAGAAACCACTGCAGAACAACAGAAACCACTGCAGAACGAACAACAGAAACCACTGCAGAACAACAGAAACCACTGCAGAATAACAGAAACCACTGGAGAACAACAGAAACCACTGCAGAACAACAGAAACCACTGAAGAACGACAGAATCCACTGCAGAACAACAGAAACCACTGCAGAATGACAGAAACCATTGCAGAACAACAGAAAACACTGAAGAACAACATAAACAACTTCAGAATGACAGAAACCACTGCAGAACGACAGAAACCACTGCAGAACAACAGAAACCACTGCAGAACGACAGAAACCACTGCAGAACAACAGAAACCACTGCAGAACGACAGAAACCACTGCAGAACAACAGAAACCACTGCAGAGCAACAGAAACCACTGCAGAATAACAGAAACCACTGCAGAACAACAGAAACCACTGCAGAACAACAGAAACCACTGAAGAACGACAGAATCCACTGCAGAACAACAGAAACCACTGCAGAACAACAGAAACCACTGCAGAATGACAGAAACCATTGCAGAACAACAGAAAACACTGAAGAACAACATAAACAACTTCAGAATGACAGCAACCACTGCAGAACGACAGAAACCACTGCAGAACAACAGAAACCACCTGCAGAACAACAGAAACCACTGCAGAACAACAGAAACCACTGCAGAATAACAGAAACCACTGCAGAACAACAGAAACCACTGCAGAGCAGCAGAAACCCAACAGAAACCACTGCAGAACAACAGAAACCACTGCAGAATAACAGAAACCACTGCAGAACGACAGAAACCACTGCAGAACAACAGAAACCACCTGCAGAACAACAGACACCACCTGCAGAACAACAGAAACCACCTGCAGAATAACAGAAACCACTGCAGAACGCCAGAAACCACTGCAGAATAACAGAAACCACTGCAGAACGACAGAAACCACTGCAGAACAACAGAAACCACTGCAGAACGACAGAAACCACTGCAGAATAACAGAAACCACTGCAGAACGACATAAACCACTGCAGAACAACAGAAACCACTGCAGAACGAACAACAGAAACCACTGCAGAACAACAGAAACCACTGGAGAATAACAGAAACCACTGCAGAACAACAGAAACCACTGCAGAACAACAGAAACCACTGAAGAACGACAGAATCCACTGCAGAACAACAGAAACCACTGCAGAATGACAGAAACCATTGCAGAACAACAGAAAACACTGAAGAACAACATAAACAACTTCAGAATGACAGAAACCACTGCAGAATGACTGAAACCACGGCAGAATGACAGAAACCACTGCAGAGCAGCAGAAACCACTGCAGAACAACAGAAACCACTGCAGAACGACAGAAACCACTGCAGAACAACAGCAACCACCTGCAGAACAAAGGAAACCACTGCAAAACGACATAAACGACATAAACGACTTCAGAACGACGGAAACCACTGCAGAATGACAGAAACCACTGCAGAACAGCAGAAACCACTGCAGAACAACAGCAACCACTGCAGAACGACAGAAACCACTGCAGAACAACAAAAACCACCTGCAAAACAACAGAAACCACTGCAGAACAACAGAAACCACTGCAGAACAACAGAAACCACTGCAGAGCAGCAGAAACCCAACAGAAACCACTGCAGAACAACAGAAACCACTGCAGAATAACAGAAACCACTGCAGAACGACAGAAACCACTGCAGAACAACAGAAACCACCTGCAGAACAACAGAAACCACCTGCAGAATAACAGAAACCACTGCAGAACGACAGAAACCACTGCATAACAACAGAAACCACTGCAGAATAACAGAAACCACTGAAGAACAACAGAAACCACTGCAGAACAAGAGAAACCACTGCAGAACAACAGAAACCACTGCAGAATAACAGAAACCACTGCAGAGCAGCAGAAACCACTGCAGAACGACAGAAACCACTGCAGAATAACAGAAACCACTGCAGAATAACAGAAACCACTGCAGAGCAGCAGAAACCACTGCAGAACAACAGAAACCACTGCAGAACAACAGAAACCACTGCAGAATAACAGAAACCACTGCAGAATAACAGAAACCTCTGCAGAATAACAGAAACCACTGCAGAGCAGCAGAAACCACTGCAGAACAACAGAAACCACTGCAGAACAACAGAAACCACCGCAGAACAACAGAAACAACTGCAGAACGACAGAAACCACTACAGAACAACAGAAACCACTGCAGAACAACAGAAACCACTGCAGAATAACAGAAACCACTGCAGAGCAGCAGGAACCACTGCAGAACAACAGAAACGACTGCAGAGCGACAGAAACCACTGCAGAACAAGTTCAACAAGCAGTTTTTCAGAATGGACGGCTGAAGGCGTTCAGAATAGATTGATTGATTGATTGATTGATTGATTGATTGATTGATTGATTGATTGATTGATTGAATTGAATTGATTGATTGAATTGATTGAAAACTTTATTAACAGATTGCAGAATGGGTACAATACAGTACAGCTCAATACACACAATTGTTAAGGGGATGCAGACCAGAGAAAGACTTTCGTCTTGCTTACATCAGGGTCCCCCATTTTCAATTCATCAGGACATATGACATACATGACATACAGATAGACAGTACTGCTACATCTATACATTTATGACATACCAGATTTGCAAATATAGTACTGTTTGTGATACAAAAATTGTCCAGAAAAGAGAGTATATACATTTGACGTAAAAACTGTACATTAGAGGAGGTTGGGTAGGTGGGGTGCGGTTGGGTGGGTGGGGGGGGGTGCTGTACATTGGAGGTGGTTGGGTGGGTGGCGGGAGGGGGGGGGGGGTTGGGTAGGAGGGGTGGGTGGGGAACACTGTACACCTGTACAAGCAAAACTGTACATTGGAATATTGACAAAACCATGCTTTTGGTCATTTACCAAGAGATCTAGATCAAATGAATGAATGTTGATTAGAGCCTTGACGTAAGTGGTTGTAGCTGCGGCTGTGGGGGTGCTGGAGACATGAGCCAAGTCTGACGCCTGAGTCTCCTGAACACGGAGAGACCAACCCCAAGTCGCTCGGCTTTCCCTCACAAGCTCCATGTAAGTGCAGTGGTCTATAGCTTAAAAGATCAGTCTGTCAGTCAGTTGGCTGGCGTTCCTACAAACTCAGAGTCTGTTGTTATTAAAAGCCCTTTCATCTCTGGCTCTGCCGGTACACGCAGAGCAGCTACCGTACTTCTTATCACATCATATCACAAACATAACAAAGCATAACAGCCAGAAATGGACTATTCTCTCAAAGGAGCACTTTGAAGTGAAAATAGTTTGGGTTTATTTTACTTTGGTTCCTTTCTTTCTTTCTTTCTGCTTTTTTTGTCTCGTTTTCAGCCAAGTTTCCTTTCCTCTCGTTCCTCATCAGTCTCCCCTTCTCTCTTCCTCTCCTGGTCTATATCAGACTACTGTGGTACCAAGTCCAAACCGGTCCTCTTTCACACCAAAGTCCACAGAGAGAAACAGAGAGAGAGACAGAGAGAGAGAGAGAGAGACAGAGAGAGAGACAGAGAGAGAGTGAGAGAAACAGAGAGAGAGAGAGAGAGAGAGAGAAAGAGAGAGAGAGAGAGAGAGAGAGAGAGAGAGAGAGAGAGAGAGAGAGAGAGAGAGAGAGAGAGACAGAGAGAGACAGAGAGAGATAGAGAGAGACAGAGAGATAGAGAGAGAAAGAGTGTTAGAGAAAGAGAGAGAGATAGGGACAGAGAGAGATAGAGAGATAAAGAGAGAGATAGAGAGAGAGAAAGAGAGAGAGAGAGAAAGAGATATAGAGAGAGAGAGAAAGAAAGAAAGAAAGAGAGAGAGAGCATCTTGAAGTAAGAAAGGTTTTGTTTTCTTTCTTTTCTCCGATTCTGATGCCAAAACCAATACTTTTCCCCCTCTTACTGTAGTTAGTTACATCAGTAATGCTGCTTTGTGCGGTAGTCTCAGTTGACCTTTAACCTTGTCTATAAAGGGGAAGCCAACATAATCAAAATGTTGGTCTTTAGTGGCGAAATAAAATACATATGGTTACCAGAACTTCCTGTAATCACTTGACCTGCTATAATCCATTATAATCGATCATGCAAAGTGGCCTTTTGAGGTCAGAGAGGCCTCTGAGACCCACAACCAACTGCATCTTATTCAGTTCATCATTTGACTTATTTTTCACTGGCTGCACCCAACCCTAGTAAATTGGTCATTCATTCATCATATCTCTACACTCAGCCCAGGTAATGTTCTTGTTCATTCATCATATCTCTGCACTCAGCCCAGGTAATGTTATTGTTCATTCATCATATCTCTACACTCAGCCCAGGTAATGTTATTGTTCATTCATCATATCTCTGCACTCAGCCCAGGTAATGTTATTGTTCATTCATCATATCTCTGCACTCAGCCCAGGTAATGTTATTGTTCATTCATCATATCTCTGCACTCAGCCCAGGTAATGTTATTGTTCATTCCTCATATCTCTGCACTCAGCCCAGGTAATGTTATTGGTTATTGTTCATTCCTCATATCTCTGCCCTCAGCCCAGGTAATGTTATTGTTCATTCATCATATCTCTGCACTCAGCCCAGGTAATGTTATTGTTCATTCATCATATCTCTGCCCTCAGCCCAGGTAATGTTATTGTTCATTCATCATATCTCTGCCCTCAGCCCAGGTAATGTTATTGTTCATTCATCATATCTCTGTATTCAGCCCAGGTAATGTTATTGCTTTTTCTTTCACCCCCCCCCCCTCTCTCTCTCTCTCTCTCTCTCTCTCTCTCTCTCTCTCTCTCTCTCTCTCTCTCTCTCTCTCTCTCTCTCTCTCTCTCTCTCTCTCTCTCTCTCTCTCTATCCTTTCACTCTCAATCTCTCTCGCTCTATCCTTTCACTCTCAATCTCTCGCTCTCCATCTCTCTCTATCCTTTCATTCTCCATCTCTCTTTTTCTTTCTCTCTCTCTCCCCCCTCTCTCTCCCTCTCTCCCCCCCTCTCCCTCTGTCTCCCCCCTCTCTCTCTCTCTCCCTCTCTCTCTATCCTCTTTGTCTAAGTGTCACATCTTGTTTTCTGCTTCTCATCCTGTTTTAGCCAGGGCCCGCCCCCGCTGTCGCCGGAGAGTCACGCCATTGGAGGAAGCGGTGCTGAGTGATGGGAGTAGAGCGGGTGCAGGTTATTCTGGGATGGCGGTGGAGGTAAACAAGAAGGGGTTAATGGAGGGAAGGCTTCCGGTTGGTTGGAGGAACACAAACAGTGCTGTGAGTCGCCTGCTTTTAGCCAACACCAAAATGACGCGGGTGAAATATATTTTGTAATCAAACAAATGGCTTCTGTTTGATCCCCTTCTGTAGTTGAACAGATGTTTCATACGACTCCTCTCATTGGGCGTGACGGGTTACCTCTACCACAGATATCAGTTTAAGAGTCCAGAGTTCCCAGTAGATGATTGAGTTCCATTCTTAAAGGAGCAGTTCACCCAAAAAGCTAAAATAAAAACATATAACCCTCTTACCCAGAGTGCTAGAGATAGTGAAACAGAGAGAGATAGTGAAATAGAGAGAGATATAGTGAAACAGAGAGAGATAGTGAAACAGAGAGAGATAGTGAAAGGGAGAGAGAGATAGTGAAACAGAGAGAGATAGTGAAACAGAAAGATAGTGAAAAGGAGAGAGATAGTGAAACAGAGAGATAGTGAAACAGAGAGAGATTGTGAAACAGAGAGAGATAGTGAAACAGAGAGAGATAGTGAAACAGAGAGAGATAGTGAAAGGGAGAGAGATAGTGAAAGGGAGAGAGATAGTGAACGGGAGAGAGATAGTGAAACAGAGGGTGATATTTATATGTTCTAGTGCCAGGAGGGTGATATTCTTACCGTCTTCTGTCTGTGGTCTGTCAACGTGGTTTAGCATTCATTGCTGGGTTAAGTACTTCTATTCTATTCACATAATATGCTTACCACTTGTATCTATTGCTATGTCCGCCCATCACAATCACGCAAACTGTCTAACGCCTGTCCCGTCTCCCTGTCTCCCTATCTCCGGCTGACTCGTAGTGATGACCGGAGTGTTGGACGTCCCGTGATGATGACCGGGAGGATGGGACCCTCTCTGCGCCGCCCACTTGCCTCAAATAGATCCGCCATCAGCTCTATTTTTTATCTTTCAAAATGTTCAGTTGCTATTGCATGCACTTATCTGTGTTTCATTACGCATATGAGTGCATGCTTACCAACTGTTTCGCCTGTTTTATTGCAACACTACTATCACCGACATCTAAGTAGGGAGATCCCCCTTGAACGGCCCTTAAGGTTTCTCTCCTCCACATTGCCTGTGGTGCATTTTTTCCTATTGCTAGGTTTTAGTGAGTTTTTCCTTACCTTCGCGTGGGGTATGTCTGGGAGGCCTGAATACTTTCGACAACAAATGTTTGTTTTCCGCGTTTCTGATTGGCCCGCACGTTTCTGGTCATGTGACATGTGCGCCAATCGTGGGACAGCAAGTTTATACACTGGTTAAGCTTAGGCGCTCTTTCGAAGTTGGTTAAGGTTAGAGTTTGTCTTAGAGCATGGCGATAGAACGCCTGCCCTTCTTTCGACGGTTAAGCTTAGGCACTCTTTCGAAGTTGGTTAAGGTTTGTCTTAGAGCATGGCGATAGAACGCCAGGTAGTTTGCAGGCTGTTAGACCCGGAAATAGGCACAGAACTTGCTGTCCCACGATTGGCGCACATGTCACATGACCTGGCCAATCAGAGCGCAAAACTTGAACGCGGAAACAAACTTTTGTTGTCGAAAGTATTCACGCGTCTGGGAATGTTGCATTTATTTTATTTATTTAAAAAGATTTTTGGACTTTATGGTGTTTTTGTTTTGTTCTTGATTTATTGTGATGTTTCTTCTTGACTTGTTTAAAGAAGACGTGTCCGGCCCATGGGGACATTAATGTGTGTTGTCGGGCCTTACAAATAAATTTTATTTGATTTATATGTTCTAGTCCCATGAGGGTGATATTTATATGTTCTAGTCCGATGAGGGTGATATTTATATGTTCTAGTCCCATGAGGGTGATATTTATACGTTCTAGTGCCATGGGCATGATATTATATGTTCTAGTGACATGAGGGTGATATCTATATGTTCTAGCTCCACGAGGGTGATATTTATATGTTCTAGTCCCTTGAGGGTGATATCTATATGTTCTAGCTCCACGAGCGTGATATTTATATGTTCTAGTGACATGGGGGTGATATCTATATGTTCTAGTGACATGAGGGTGATATTCATATGTTCTAGTCCCATGAGGGTGATATTTATATGTTCTAGTCCCATGAGGGTGATATTCATATGTTCTAGTCCCATGAGGGTGATATTTATATGTTCTAGTGACATGAGGTGTTAGGGCAGGGGTTGGCGGAGCCCAATAGCAGAACACAAGAGGAGAGAGAATGGAGCGTTTTAGGTTGGTTTTAATGTTCACCCCCAAGCAGACAGGTATACAGGTACAGGAATGTGCAACAGGTACAGGAATGTGCAAGTAGACACGAGCAGGTGCACTCCTCGTGCTGCGCAGGAGCGTCCAGGTGGGTGGTGTCTCTGGAGCGGTGGTCCTGGGCACAGGGAGAGCAAAGATTAGGCCAAGGCATGTAACAAGGACAGAGTACCAAGGCTAGGGTGCGACGTCGTACCTAGGTAGTTAGGTTAACACTGCGACGAGGGTAGAGCAGGATCCGTGGGCTGAAGTAGGAGTTTGTTGATGAGGGAATCCCTCACAGCCGCGCTAATTGATGTCCCTCGTGGGAATCCAGGGGTCGGATGCTGCCCATATAAGGGTGTGGAAGGATGAGGGGTGAGGAAGGCTTCCACCGTGATGGTGTGGAAGGAGGAGGGGTGAGGAAGGCTCTCGCCGTGATTATGACATGAGGGTGATATTTATATGTTCTAGTCCCATGAGGGTGATATTTATATGTTCTAGTGACATGAGGGTGATATTTATATGTTCTGGTCCCATGAGGGTGATATTTATAAGTCACCTACAGTGTTTATTGGTTGTTCTGATGGAGCATCTCCCACATCCTCAGATTAAAGCAGGAAGTCTGCACTTTACCCTCATATTCATTGTTCCATTTATTTAAGCATTACATCACTCGCAGGAGTGGTTTGTGAACAATAAACCATGCCTAGGGGTGGT